>NW_028322732.1:52500-72500 GCF_047325235.1 Durio zibethinus
GACAATTTATTCTATATCAAACTATAAGTATTTCATTGGTTCATAAAAATAAACATGAAATTAATCAAAGACGCAAAAAAAAAAACTATATTGACAAAATGAATAATCATATATATAATAATATCATATAATAAGGAGTATTGATTATCGAACCGATTCGCCGGTATGTAGAAATTGATGGACAATTTATTCTATATCAAACTATAAGTATTTCATTGGTTCATAAAAATAAACATCAAATTAATCAAAGACGCAAAAAAAAAAAAACTATATTGACAAAATGAATAATCAGATGAGAATAATATCATATAATAATGAATAATCCAGAAAAAAAAAAAACAAAAAAAAAAAAATTAGGGGGTTTCTTATGATTTTCAAATCGTTTATACCGAGTAATCTAATATCCTTATTCATGAGGATAATCAATTCAGTCCTGTCAGTCCTTGTGGTCGGACTCTATTATGGATTTCTGACCACATTATCCCTAGGTCCCTCTTATCTCCTCCTTGTACAAACTTGGGTTATGGAACAAGGAGAAGAAGGAAACGAGAAGAGGGCAGCAGCAACAACTGGCTTTCTTATGGGACAGCTCATGCTGTTCATATCGATCTACTATGAGCCTCTGCATTTAGCATTGATTAGACCTCATCTACTAAATGTCCTAGTTCTACCGTATCTTTGGTTTTATTACTTCTGGAACAATGACAAAGACTATTTTGATTTTTTTGATTATTATGCAGGAGAGACTGCCGGAAATTCAATGCGTAATCTTAGGATTCAATGTGTATTCCTGCATAATTTAATTTTTCAATTAGTCAACCATTTCATTTTACCAAGTCCAATGTTAGCCAGATTAGTCAACATTTATATGTTTCGATACAACACCAATTTGTTGGTTTTTTAATTGGTCATATTTTATTAATGAAATGGGTTGGATTGGTATTAGTCTGGATACAAAAAATTTTATTAATGAAATGGGTTGGAGTGGTATTAGCCTGGATACAAAAAAGGACTTTTCTTAGGTATTATATAGTTATTCGATCTAATAGGCATCTTATATTCGAACTTACAAAGTCTATTCCTCGAATCTTTACTCTTCTCTTTTTTATTACCTGTCTTTACTCTATAGGTAGAAAACCGTCACACATGCTGACTAAGAAACTGACAGGAATTCATCAAAGCCGAAGAAAAGGGCAGGAATTGGAGGAATTGAAGGAATTGGAGGAAAGGGAGGAAGAAACAAACATAGAAATAGAAACTATTTCCAAAGGGGGGGAGGAACAGGTATCCACCAAAGAAAATCTTTCTTATTACCCTTTTTCGAAAGAGACCGACTATAAAAATAGCCCAGTTTATGAAACTTCTTATCTGGATGGGAATCAGGAAAATTCGAAGTTAGAAATAATATCAGAAAAAAAAGAATATAAAAAATTATTATGGTTTGAAAAACCTCTTGTGACGCTTATTTTTGATTATAAACAACGGAATCGACCTTGGCGATATATAAAAAATAATCGGTTTGACAATGCTCTAAAAAATGAAATGTCACAATATTTTTTTTATACATGTCGAAGTGATGGAAAAGAAAAAATCTCTTTTACATATCCACCTAGTTTAGCAGCTTTTGGAGAAATGGTACAAAAACAAATAGATTTTTTCACACCAGAAGAATTGTTTTCTGACGAATCGTATACTGATTGGAGTTTTATCAATGAACTAAAAAGAATAAATTTAAGTAAGGAGTTTATAAAGAGAGTCGAATATTTAGATAAGGAATATTTATATAAGGAATCTTTTGATCTGGGCATACTTGAAAAAAGGACTCGATTTTCTAATTATGAAACTAATGAAGAAACTAATAATGAAACTAATAATGAAACTAATAATGAAACTAATAATGAAGAAACTACTACTGAAACTAATAATGAAACTAATAATGAAACTAATAATGAAACTAATAATGAAACTAATAATGAAACTAAAAGAAATAATGAAATTAAAAGAAATAATGAAACTAATAATGAAACTAATAATGAAACTAATAATGAAACTAAAAGAAATAATGAAACTAAAAGAAATAATGAAACTAAAAGAAATAATGAAACTAATAATGAAACTAATAATGAAACTAATAATGAAACTAAAATAAAATACTTGCCTAAAATATATGATCCTTTCTTGCAGGGACCCTACCGCGGAAGAATCAAAAAATTGTTTTCACCTTTAAGTGAAAAAACAAACACGGATCCGTTTTGGATAAATAAGATTCATGTTATACTTCTTGCTACTGATTATTACGAATTTGAACAGACAATAGATACACTCAAATCATTATCAACAGAAAAAGAACTTTCTTTATTGACAGAAACAGAAGATGAACAGACAATAGATACACTCAAATCATTATCAACAGAAAAAGAACTTTCTTTATTGACAGAAACAGAAGATGAACAGACAATAGATACACTCAAATCATTATCAACAGAAAAAGAACTTTCTTTATTGACAGAAACAGAAGATGAACAGACAATAGATACACTCAAATCATTATCAACAGAAAAAGAACTTTCTTTATTGACAGAAACAGAAGATGAACAGACAATAGATACACTCAAATCATTATCAACAGAAAAAGAACTTTCTTTATTGACAGAAACAGAAGATGAACAGACAATAGATACACTCAAATCATTATCAACAGAAAAAGAACTTTCTTTATTGACAGAAACAGAAGATGAACAGGGAAATATCGATTCCGAGGATCGAGTCAAAATTTTGAAATTTTTATGCAATATAGTTATAACTAATCCCGACAATCAAACAATTATAAAAAAATCTAATGGAATAAAAGAAATAAGTAATGGAATAAAAGAAATAAGTAAAGAAGTTCCTCGATGGTCATACAAACTACTCGACATTTTCGAACAACACCATAGAGGAGGCGAGGAACACATGATAACAGATTATGCAATTCGTTCAAGAATCTTCCGGTACGCAATAGTTTTTTCTAAGGAGGAGTTAAAGGATGATTTTTTTCTACCAAACGATATAGAAAACGACCTATCTTTGATGGAATATTCGCCAGAACCGAATTTTCGTCGAGACATAATAAAAGGTGCCGTGCGTGCCCAAAGACGTAAAATAATTAATGGGGAACTGTTTCAATCAAATGTGCATTCCCCACTTTTTTTTGACAGAGTAGACAGCCTCTTCTTCAGAGTGTTCAGATCTTTGTATTCTGATATTTCTTGGCTGATAAAACTAATATCTCGAAATTGGATATGGAAAAACAAAGAATCACAAATTTCTGATTATACAGAAAATGAGGAGGACATAAGAGAAGAAGACGAAGAGATAAGAGAAAGCATAGAAAAGATACAAGAAAGAGACAAAGAGGAAGAAAAAAGAAGAGAAAGCATAGAAGAGATACAAAAAGGAGACAAAAAAGAGAAAGAAAAAAGAAGACAAGAGTCAGAGGCAGATGACTTCCTGCTGGACGCAGCAGAATTTTGGGATATCGTCTTTTTTGGTCAAGGACCAAGGGGCATCATGTTAATAGCCCAATCGATTTTTAGAAAATATATTCTATTACCTTCATTGATAATAGCTAAAAACATTGTCCGTATATTATTATTTCAAATTCCTGAGTGGTCCACGGATTTCAAGGGTTGGAAGCGAGAAATACATGTTAAATGCACTTATAATGGTCTTCAATTCTCCACAAAAGACTTTCCAAAAAATTGGTTATCAGAAGGTATCCAGATCAAGATCCTATATCCTTTTCGCCTGAAACCTTGGCGCGGATCTAAACTGAAACCCTCTCATAAAGATCCAATGAAAAAAAAGCATAAAGATCCAATGAAAAAAAAGCATAAAGATCCAATGAAAAAAAAGAAAGTTAAAAAGAATGATTTTTGCTTTTTAACAGCTTGTGGACTGGAAAGTGACTTACCTTGCGGTCCTCCTCGAAGACGGCCTTCGTTTTTTCAGCCTATTTTTAACGAACTAGAAAAAAAAAGTGAAAAATGGAAAATTTTTAAAAAAGGAAAAAAATTGTTTCGAAAAGTCTCAGGAGAAACAAAAATTCCATTTGTAAAGGGAATAATAAAAAAACTTTCAAAAAGAAATCCAGTTTTGGAGTTGAGAGAAGAATTGGGCGAAACTAAAAAAGATTTGGGCGAAACTAAAAAAGATTCGATAATCAGTAATAAGATGATTGACGAATCATCCCTTCAAATTCAATCTATGGAGCGGACAAATTATTCATTAACAGAAAAAAAGATAAAAGATCTGACTGAGAGAACAAACACAATCAAAAATCAAATAGAAAAAATTATAAAAGACAAGAAATTAGAATCATCAAAAAAATTTTGGAAAATATTAAAAAGAAGAAATATTCGATTAATCCGTAAATTCTATTTATTTATAAAACTTTTTATTCAAAAGATATACATAGATATTTTTCTATATATCATTAAATATATCATTAATATTCCAAGACCCAATCCACAACTTTTTCTTGAATCAACAAAAAAAATGATTGATAAATTCATTTACAATAATGAAGCAAATCAAGAAAGAATTAATAAACCAAATAAAAATACAATTCATTTTATTTCAACTATAAAAAATATAAAAAACTCACTTTCGAATATTAGAAATCAAAATGCAAAAGCTTTTTGTGACTTATCCTCCCTCTCACAAGCATATGTATTTTACAAATTATCACAAACCCAAGTTATTAAATTCAAACCTATCCTTCAATATCACGGAACATCTCTTTTTCTTAAAAATGAAATAAAAGATTATTTTGAAGAACAAGGAATATCTCATTCCCAATTAAAACATCATTATGGGTTAAGACAAAAAATCTCTGGAATAAAGGAATGGAAAAACTGGTTAAGGAGTCATTATCAATACGATTATCAATACGATTTAGTTCAGAGTATATGGCTTAGATTAGTACCAGAACAATGGCGAAATAGAGTCAATCAACACTATATGGCTCAAAATAAAGATTTAACAAAATGGGATTCAGATGAAAAAGAAAGATTAATACATTACGAAAAAAAAAATGATTTTCAAGCGAATTCATTACTGAATCAAGAATATAAACTGAATCAAGAACAAAAACGGAATCAAGAACAAAAATATAAAAAAGATAATTTTAAAAAACACTATAGATATAATTTATTATCATATATATTTATTATATATCAAGATATGAGGGACTCATATACTTATGGATCACCATTACAAGTAAATAAGAGGGAAGAGATTCCTTATAATTACAACATGGATAAACGAAAATTTTTTGATATATTGGGGGATATTCCTATCCATAATTATCTAACGGGGAAAACGGGGAAAACGGGGAAATTTTCGCATAGAAAATTTTTTAATTGGAGAATTCTTAATTTTTGTCTTAGAAATAAGACCGATATTGAGTCCTGGGTCGATACCAGTACCAAGAGTAAGAAGACCAGTACCAAGAGTAAGAAAACCAGTACCAAGAGTAAGAAAAATATTAAGACTGTGATTAATAATTTTAATAATTATCAAATATCGAATCTGGAACTTTGGTTCTTCCCAGAATTTGTGCTACTATATAATGCATATAAGGTTGAACCATGGATCATACCAATAAAACTACTTCTTTTCAATTTTAATTTTAATGGAAAAAAAGAGGATCTTGTATCAGATGCAAAAAAAAAAAGAAAATTTAGATCCGTTCTCTCAAATCAAGAAAAAGATGTTGAAGAAGATTATGGTAAATCATCCAATCAAGAAAAAGGTAAATCATCCAATCAAGAAAAAGGTAAATCATACAATCAAGAAAAAGATGTTGAAGAAGATTATGGTAAATCATCCAATCAAGAAAAAGGTAAATCATCCAATCAAGAAAAAGGTAAATCATACAATCAAGAAAAAGATGTTGAAGAAGATTATGGTAAATCATACAATGAAGAAAAAGGTAAATCATACAATCAAGAAAAAGATGTTGAAGAAGATTATGGTAAATCATACAATGAAGAAAAAGGTAAATCATACAATCAAGAAAAAGATGTTGAAGAAGATTATGGTAAATCATCCAATCAAGAAAAAGGTAAATCATACAATCAAGAAAAAGATGTTGAAGAAGATTATGGTAAATCATCCAATCAAGAAAAAGGTAAATCATACAATCAAGAAAAAGGTAAATCATCCAATCAAGAAAAAGGTAAATCATCCAATCAAGAAAAAGGTAAATCAGATCAAGAAAAAGGTAAATCAGACAATCAAGAAAAAGATGTTGAAGAAGATTCTGGTAAATCAAAAAAACATAGAAAGGAAGACGAGAGCAAGAGAGAAGCTCGTTTATTCCTACAAAAGTATTTGTATTTTCAATTCGGATGGGATGCTGATTCTTTCGATGAAAAAATAATCAAAAATATCAAAGCATATTCTTTCATTCTTGGCCTGATAAATATGAATGAAACTTTTCTATACTCTGTTAGAAGAGGAGGAACGAATCTGGATATTTTGATGGATTCGGCGGATAAGTTACTTTTAACTTATCAATACCTACTCAAAAAAGGAGTATTGATTATCGAACCAATTCGCCGGTATGTAGAAATTGATGGACAATTTATTCTATATCAAACTATAAGTATTTCATTGGTTCATAAAAATAAACATGAAATTAATCAAAGACGCAAAAAAAAAAAAAGACGCAAAAAAAAAAACTATATTGAAAAAAATAATTTTGATGAATCCATTGCAAGACATCAAAAAATGACTGAAAATAAAGACAAAAATCATTATGATTTGTTTATTCCTGAAAATATTTTATCCCCTAACCACCGGAGAGAATTGCGAATTCGAATTTCTTTCAATTCAAGGGATAAAAATGGTATGCATAGAAATCCAGTATTTTTAAATAATGTAAAAAACTGTGGTCAAGTTTTGAATAAAAACAAACATCTTGATAGTGATAAAAAGAAACTAATTAAATTAAAGTTCTTTCTTTGGCCCAATTATCGATTAGAAGATTTAGCTTGTATGAATCGCTATTGGTTTAATAGTAATAATGGCAGTCGTTTCAGTATGGTAAGGATACATATGTATCCGCGTTTGAAAATTCGTCAATGGTACATTTTTCCATATATTATGATTGAAAACCGGATTGATTAATTTTATTTGAAAAAATTATAAAGTTCATAACGAACTTAAAATCATTGTGCATATTAAAATGAATGGTATTATTATTATTACTGATCAGTAAAATTCACATTCAAAAAAAGGGGGAGAGAAATTTTTGTTTTATGGTAAAAAATTCATTCATCTCAGTTATTTTTCAAGAAAAAAAAGAAGAAAACAAGGGGTCCGTTGAATTTCAAATAGTCAGTTTCACCAATAAGATACGAAGACTTACTTCACATTTGGAATTGCACAAAAAAGACTATTTATCTCAGAGAGGTCTACGTAAAATTCTAGGAAAACGTCAACGGCTTCTGTCTTATTTATCAAAGAAAAATAACATACGTTATAAAGAATTAATTAGTGAGTTGGATATTCGGGAATCAAAAAATCGTTAATTTGATTGAATTAGTCGATTTATTATATTTTTCATTTTGATGTACTTCTTTTCGTTTTCAACAATTCATGTAAGAATGAATCGAGGAAAAACTTATGAATCTATCAGCTACAGAAAAAGACCTTATGATAGTCAATATGGGACCTCACCACCCATCAATGCACGGTGTTCTTCGTCTCATCGTTACTCTAGATGGTGAAGATGTTGTTGACTGTGAACCAATATTAGGTTATTTACACAGAGGAATGGAAAAAATTGCGGAAAACCGAACAATTATACAATATTTGCCTTATGTAACACGTTGGGATTATTTAGCCACTATGTTCACGGAAGCAATAACCGTAAATGGACCAGAACAATTGGGCAATATTCAAGTCCCTAAAAGAGCCAGCTATATCAGAGTAATTATGTTGGAGTTGAGTCGTATAGCTTCTCATCTATTATGGCTTGGACCTTTTATGGCCGATATTGGTGCACAGACCCCCTTTTTCTATATTTTCAGAGAAAGAGAATTAGTATATGATCTATTCGAAGCTGCCACCGGTATGAGAATGATGCATAATTATTTTCGTATCGGAGGAGTAGCGGCCGATCTACCCTATGGCTGGATAGATAAATGTTTGGATTTCTGTGATTATTTTTTAACAGGAATTGTTGAATATCAAAAACTTATTACGCGAAATCCTATTTTTTTAGAACGAGTTGAAGGGGTAGGGGTTATTGGTGGAGAAGAAGCAATAAATTGGGGTCTATCCGGCCCAATGCTACGAGCCTCTGGAATCAAATGGGATCTTCGTAAAGTTGATCATTATGAGTGTTACGACGAATTTGATTGGGAAATCCAGTGGCAAAAAGAAGGAGATTCATTAGCTCGTTATTTAGTCCGAATCAGTGAAATGACGGAATCCATAAAAATAATTCAACAGGCCCTGGAAGGAATTCCGGGGGGTCCCTATGAGAATTTAGAAATCCGATGTTTTGATCGAGAAAGGGATCCAGAATGGAATGATTTTGAATATCGATTCATTAGTAAAAAACCTTCTCCTACATTTGAATTACCGAGACAAGAACTTTATGCGAGAATGGAAGCCCCAAAGGGAGAATTAGGAATTTTTCTGATAGGAGATCAAAGTGGTTTTCCTTGGAGATGGAAAATTCGCCCGCCGGGTTTTATCAATTTGCAAATTCTTCCTCAGTTAGTTAAAAGAATGAAATTGGCTGATATTATGACGATACTAGGTAGCATAGATATCATTATGGGAGAAGTTGATCGTTGAAATGATAATTTATACAACAGAAGTAGAAGATATCAATTCCTTTTACAGATTGGAATCCTTAAAAGAGGTCTATGGGATCATATGGATGTTTGTCCCTATTTTGACTCTTGTATTGGGAATCACAATAGGTGTACTAGTAATTGTATGGTTAGAAAGAGAAATATCTGCAGGAATACAACAACGTATTGGGCCTGAATACGCCGGCCCTTTGGGAATTCTTCAAGCTCTAGCAGATGGAACAAAACTGCTTTTCAAAGAGAATATTCTTCCATCTAGAGGAAATACTCGTTTATTCCGTATTGGACCGTCTATAGCAGTCATATCCATTTTACTAAGTTTTTCAGTAATTCCTTTTAGCTCTCGCCTTATTTTAGCCGATCTCAATATCGGTATTTTTTTATGGATTGCCATTTCAAGTATTGCTCCTGTTGGACTTCTTATGTCAGGATACGGATCAAATAATAAATATTCCTTTTTAGGTGGTCTGCGAGCTGCTGCTCAATCGATTAGTTATGAAATACCATTAACTCTATGTGTTTTATCAATATCTCTACGTGCGATTCGTTGAAATATAAACTTTTCTTTTCCCTATTCCTTTCGTTCTATAAAATAAGCTGAATGGATTGAATAGATATCTTCGTTATTTTATTATCCTTCAGGTTGATAAACTAAATTAGATAGTTATATATGAGTGAAAGAAAGCAGCTTATAAATTCGCAGTAAATTAAACAAAAAAAAATTTAATCTCATTTCCTATGTACAAGAGTTAAGTGGAAGAAAACATAAGTGGAAGAAGTCTTTACCCCAAGACGGGTTGATTAGTCAATCTAGCTTGAAGCGGGCTCAAAAGATCAACCGTATAGAGTTTTGGCTATCCTTTGTATAGATTCCCATACATGTATTGCCAAACCAAACGGGGGATTGAACAAAAAAATGAGTGGATGGTTAGGAACACCAAAATACACAAAGGATTAGTAATGGAGATTATGTAAATTATATAAAAAGGATATTTCTGGATAACATAAAAAGAATACTAATTGGGGCTTTAAATTAGTAGAAATGAGTAGGCAGTACTACCCACGATTCCGGTCCAGAGTATGCTCCTATCCACCGATTAAAGTAATGACTATCAGGAACGAAATAATCCTTTACTATTTTTTAGTTTAAGCCCCCATTCGTAATTTTCTCAGATCAGAAAGAAGAATAGGAACGAAAAAGAAAGAATAAAAAATAAATATTTTTTTTTTTTTTATTCTTTCTTTCATATATATAGAGAGATATAATCTGTGTCATGATTTATGAGCTAATGTAATATTTAATTTTTTTCGTAATCGAAAACAATGGGTTGAAATATCTATTGATATTTCTACAAGAAGTATTTTATTGAAGGCTTAAGTTATTACTCAACAAATAAAAATTGAAATTAGTAACAGGGCGAGATCAATTCAGAAGCACTTTTTTTATTCTTCATAATATAGCAGACAGAATTCCATTGGTATAATTTTGGACCTTCCAATCCATTTTTTCTCTATCTATTCTACAACCATACGAAGAGAAATAATACTGATTCGGTCCTTAAATTTATTTGTGACCCACGAGGAGCCGTATGAGTTGAAAACCTCATGTACGGTTTTGGACTAGCGATGGGAACAGTGATGTTATCATCGACTATAATTATCTAACAGCTCAAGTACAGTTGATATAGTTGAGGCGCAATCAAAATATGGGGTTTGGGGATGGAATTTGTGGCGTCAGCCAATAGGGTTTATCGTTTTTCTAATTTCTTCTCTAGCAGAATGTGAGAGATTACCTTTTGATTTACCAGAAGCCGAGGAAGAATTAGTAGCAGGGTATCAAACCGAATATTCGGGTATCAAATTTGGTTTATTTTATGTTGCTTCCTATCTAAATCTATTACTTTCTTCCTTATTTGTAACAGTTCTTTACTTGGGGGGTTGGAATATTTCCATTCCGTACGTATTCGTCCCTGAGCTATTTGAAATAAATAAAATGAATGGAATCTTTGGAACGACAATTGGTATCTTTATTACATTAGCTAAAACTTATTTGTTTTTGTTTATTTCTATCGCAACAAGATGGACTTTACCTAGGTTAAGAATGGACCAATTATTAAATCTTGGATGGAAATTTCTTTTACCCATTTCTCTCGGTAATCTATTATTAACAACTTCTTTCCAACTTCTTTCACTGTAAAGAAAAAAAGAATACGAGATTCATGACTTGGTTCAAACAAGAGAAAGAAACAAACATAAAATTATTCATAGATATTCACGATATGTTCCCTATGGTAACTGGGTTCATGAATTATGGCCACCAAACAGTCCGAGCAGCAAGGTACATTGGTCAAGGTTTCATGATTACCTTATCCCACGCAAATCGTTTACCTGTAACTATTCAATACCCTTATGAAAAATTAATCGCATCAGAGCGTTTCCGTGGGCGAATCCATTTTGAATTTGATAAATGCATTGCTTGTGAAGTATGTGTTCGTGTATGCCCTATAGATCTGCCTGTTGTTGATTGGAAATTTGAAACGGATATTAGAAAAAAACGATTGCTTAATTACAGTATTGATTTCGGAATTTGTATATTTTGTGGTAACTGCGTTGAGTATTGTCCAACAAATTGTTTATCAATGACTGAAGAATATGAACTTTCTACTTACGACCGTCACGAATTGAATTATAATCAAATTGCTTTGGGCCGTTTACCAATGTCAGTAATTGACGATTATACAATTCGAACAATTTTGAATTCGCCTCAAAGAAAAACTGAGTAAGTAAACCTCCTATTCTATTAAAGAGAAATTTCCAATTCTTTTAAGGTTCCGTTTTGGTTTAAGTTAAAAGAATATTTGGTTTGACTTAAAAGAATGAGGCCTTTACTCTTTGTTTGGTCAATAAATAAAAATTCAATTACAAATTAACTGGTTGATAAGAATTTCGAATTCATTTTTCTTGAAAATCTATTAATATATTCGTAATTATTTCGAAATATATAGTTTCAAAAAACAAAATACCCTTTCGAACCGAACAAAAAAAAAGAATTAAAAACGAAACAATAATTGTACTTAGATCAATTCACACCTAATAGATTAGGATTTTATTCAATTAGGAACGTATCATAAAAAAAAAATTCCTGGTCGGGTCAATAAGATCATGAAAAGCATTTCGATTTATTTATCTCTTATTTTACATATAATGGATTTGCCTGGACCAATACACGATTTTCTTTTAGTTTTTCTGGGATCGGGTCTTATATTAGGGGGCCTGGGAGTGGTATTACTTACCAATCCAATTTTTTCTGCCTTTTCATTGGGATTGGTTCTTGTTTGTATATCCTTATTCTATATTCTCTCAAATTCTCATTTTGTAGCTGCTGCCCAGCTTCTTATTTATGTGGGAGCCATAAATGTTTTAATCCTATTTGCTGTGATGTTCATGAATGGTTCAGAATATTATAAAAATTTTAATCTGTGGACCATTGGGAATGGCCTTACTTCGTTGATTTGTACAAGTATTCTTGTTTCGCTAATTACTACTATATTAGATACATCATGGTACGGGATTATTTGGACTACAAGATCAAACCAAATTATAGAACAAGATTTGATAAGTAATAGTCAACAAATTGGAATTCATTTAGCAACAGATTTTTTTCTTCCATTTGAATTCATTTCACTAATTCTTTTAGTTGCTTTGATAGGTGCAATTGCTGTGGCTCGTCAGTAATAAATCTTTCTAACTAGGAATAGCAAGCAATCCAAATTAAACTTTTTTCTGTCTTATCGCATCTATTTTCCTTGAATTCTTGTTCGTGTATAAAATATAAAATAGAAATTCGTTTATTCGAGATATTTCCAATATATTCTTTTTGTTATATTCTATTCTAGTCAATCAAATCCGTTGAATTATTGTTCATATTAAAATGAATCGAAATTGATAAGGAGTTGGTCAATGATGCTCGAACATATACTTGTTTTGAGTGCCTATTTATTTTCTATCGGTATTTATGGATTGATCACGAGTCGAAATATGGTTCGGGCCCTTATGTGTCTTGAACTTATACTGAATGCGGTTAATATAAATTTTGTAACATTTTCTGATTTTTTTGATAGTCGGCAATTAAAAGGAAATATTTTATCAATTTTTGTTATAGCTATTGCAGCCGCTGAAGCAGCTATTGGATCAGCTATTGTTTCCTCAATTTATCGTAACAGAAAATCAACGCGTATCAATCAATCAACTTTGTTGAATAAGTAATATTAATAATATTAAATTATAAGATTCACCAATTTGAATTAGCATGTCCAATATGTTGGAATCTACATCATGTTTTCGAAAACGTAAGAAATCAAAGTATCTTGGTCCTTTCTTATGAGTTGATCCCGAAGGAAATTGATTAGAAAATTTCTGGTAAATCGTTGATTCATCTGGTGTTTAACTATAATGATTCATTTACAAGTTTACTAGATTGAAATTTTATGATGTTCAAAAAATTATAGATCCCATGTCACATTCAGTAAAAATTTATGATACATGTATAGGGTGTACTCAATGTGTCCGAGCCTGCCCCACCGATGTGTTAGAAATGATACCTTGGGATGGATGTAAAGCTAAGCAAATTGCTTCCGCTCCAAGAACAGAAGACTGTGTTGGTTGTAAGAGATGTGAATCCGCTTGTCCAACAGATTTCTTGAGCGTTCGAGTTTATTTATGGCATGAAACAACTCGAAGTATGGGTCTAGCTTATTGATACGTTCCCGAAAACCCCACTTGAATACATTTTGAATCCATTTTATTTTTTTTTTACTGAAAAAACCCGTGCTCAAAAAAAATCTTTTTTGAGCACGGGTTTTTCTGGTCCAAGTGCATCTTGTCTTTACCACGAATTATTTTCCTTGGTTAACAATAATTGTAGTTTTACCAATATCTGCAGGTTCTTTAATTTTCTTTCTTCCTCATAGAGGAAATAAGCTAATTAAGTGGTATACTATGTGTATATGCATATTTGAACTCCTTCTAACAACCTATGCATTTTGTTATCATTTCCGATTGGACGATCCATTAATCCAGCTGGAGGAAGATTATAAATGGATAAATTTTTTTGATTTTTACTGGAGATTGGGAATAGATGGACTTTCTATAGGGCCCATTTTACTGACAGGATTTATCACTACTTTAGCTACTTTGGCGGCTTGGCCAGTTACTCGAGATTCGCGATTATTCCATTTCTTGATGCTAGCAATGTACAGTGGTCAAATAGGATCATTTTCTTCTCGAGACCTTTTACTTTTTTTCATCATGTGGGAGTTCGAATTAATTCCCGTTTATCTACTTCTATCCATGTGGGGGGGAAAGAAACGTCTGTACTCGGCTACAAAATTTATTTTGTACACTGCGGGGGGTTCCATTTTTTTATTAATAGGAGTTTTGGGTATCGGTTTATACGGTTCTAATGAACCAACATTAAATTTTGAAACATTAGCTAATCAATCGTATCCTGTCGCACTGGAAATCATATTCTATATTGGATTTCTTATTGCTTTTGCTGTCAAATCGCCGATTATACCCTTACATACGTGGTTACCAGACACCCATGGGGAGGCACATTACAGTACTTGTATGCTTCTAGCCGGAATTTTATTAAAAATGGGAGCGTATGGATTAGTTCGCATCAATATGGAATTATTACCCCACGCTCATTCCATATTTTCTCCCTGGTTGATAATAGTGGGTACAATGCAAATAATTTATGCAGCTTCAACATCTCTTGGTCAACGGAATTTAAAAAAAAGAATAGCCTATTCCTCCGTATCTCATATGGGTTTCATAATTATAGGAATTGGCTCTATAACTGATACGGGACTCAACGGAGCTATTTTACAAATAATATCTCATGGATTTATCGGTGCTGCACTTTTTTTCTTGGCAGGAACGAGTTATGATAGAATGCGTCTTTTTTATCTCGACGAAATGGGTGGAATGGCTATTCCGATTCCAAAAATATTTACGATGTTCAGTATCTTATCGATGGCTTCTCTTGCATTACCGGGCATGAGTGGTTTTGTTGCAGAGTTGATAGTCTTTTTTGGAATAATTACCAGCCAAAAATATTTTTTAATGCCAAAAATACTAATTACTTTCGTAATGTCAATTGGAATGATATTAACTCCTATTTATTCATTATCTATGTCACGTCAAATGTTCTATGGATACAAGCTATTTAATGCTCAAAGTTCTTATTTTTTTGATTCTGGACCACGAGAGTTATTTGTTTCGATCTCTATCTTTCTACCAGTAATAGGTATTGGTATTTATCCGGATTTTGTCCTCTCATTATCAGGTGAGAAGGTCGAAACTATTCTATATAATTATTTTTATAGATAGTTTTGATGAATAAAACAAAAAATCAAAAAGTAATCCTATGATTTTTAAAATTGTTCGTTGTACAGTGAAAAAAAAAAGAAAGAAGTCTTTTTTCTTCTCTTAAGTTTAAGTTAAGTAAAAAAAGGTAAAAGAATTAAATTGAATTTTAATCAGACATCTTTGGCTTTTGTTAGAACCTTTTGAATCAAGTAGTGGAGTGATTCAAAAGGTTCTTGACAGCTTACAATAAGTTTTCTTATATATACGCTGTCCTATCTTAGTATTTGTTAGGCTTAGCCTTTTTATTCAATTCAATTAGATGTTAATGTAAATGAACCATAACTATGTAAACCTATTCCTAATAGATTGACCCCAAAATAGCATATCCAAATTATAAGAAATCCCATAGAAGCCACAAGTGCGGAATTTACACCTTCCAAATTTTTATTTGTTCGGGTATGTAAATAAATCGCGAATACGGTCCAAGTAATAAATGCCCAAGTTTCCTTTGGGTCCCAATTCCAATATGATCCCCACGCCTCATTAGCCCATACGGCTCCCGAAAGAATTCCTATGGTTAAAAAGATAAACCCGAGACTAATAATACGATAACTCCAACGATCCAATTGTTGAGTCAATTGATACCTGTAAAAATTTTTAGAAGAAAGAAAATAAGTGTTTAATAAAACATTGCTTCTTTCATTCATGTATTGGATTTCGCCAAACGAAAATGACTGATTTAATAAATTATTGTTTTTACCAATAATTTTTATGGCTTTTCGAAATGTAATGACTAGAAGAGCTACTGATAATAATGATCCACATAAAAGAGCTGCATAGCCTAATACCATCATACTTACGTGCATCATTAACCACTGGGATTGGAGAGCAGGCGCTAATATTGCGGATTGATGCATTTTGGTTAAAAGACCCGAAGTGGCAAAGCCTTGGGTAAAAATAACACTTGGTGCGGTTATTGCGCTTAAATCATTTTTACGCTTTTTAAAATAGTAAACCATATGAATAAGGGAGAAACCCCATGAAAGAAAGATTAATGATTCATATAAATCACTTAATGGGAAATGTCCTGAATAAATCCAACGAGTGACTAATAATCCTGTTATACAGAAAAAGGTAACTATCATGCCCTTTTCTGATGAATCATATAGTCCTACGACTTCATCGACTAATAAGAATAAGGTTAAAAAATGAATTGTAATTACAATTGAAACGACCGAAAAGGATATATGAGTTAATATATGCTCTAAAGTTGAAAAAATCATAAGAATTCTGAAAAAAGCGAGGGTTTCTAGATTTTATGGAATGGAAATCAGGAATTAAATTCATTATAGGACTTATTCTATCTCTTTTAGAAGATACTATGCCGCTACTCGGACTCGAACCGAGATGCTCTAGCACTGCTTCCTAAGAGCAGCGTGTCTACCGATTTCACCATAGCGGCTTGCTCGAAATCATAATAAGCCATTTTTTATTCAATCGTCGAGATTGAAGGTGAAGGGGTCAATTCAATGTAAAATGTAAAAGAAGCATTTAATTTAAATTGATGAATAAAAACTCGTTTAAATAGCAATTTGAAGGTTCAAAAAGAATCTTTATTATTTATCGTTTTATTTAATTATCCTTTTTTTTATTTAATATTTAATTTAATATTTAATTATTTCAACAGAGATTTTATAGTTTGTGTTTTCCTAAAAGAGAACTCCTCTATTGTAACTAAACTAACTAGTTGTAACTTCAATTCATAGATAGAATTCAACAAAAAAATGTTCTTTATCATTTTAATTTTTTAATGATTCATCTCTCATTCTTTTATATGATTTTTATGAATCTATAAAAAAAAAAATGCTTATCAATTGAATGAATAAATGAATGAAAAAATATTATTTTTAGAGATCACAATTTCAGCACCACATCCAATGATTTCAAAAGATTTATGTAATTTGCATAGCTTTGTATTAATCGTTAGGATTTTGCGTTTTAAGGATTTATCAAACCAACTAGATATTGGGTTGTACACGTTACGTTATATAAAAAGCGTTTCGATTCCTGTCATAATTGTACCATACTTCAAAAAAGTATTTCGAATTTCGAATTCTAAAAATATGTCTTGATTCATCTTCTTATACAAACATAGAATTTTTTTAGATCATTTTAAATTGATACATTATTTGTATATCCACTAAATTATAAAGGGAGTTTTCTCAATTGGGTTGAAAGCAAGGGAAGGATATATAGTAATTCAGAGAAATAATGATTCATAAAGTTACAAAATTGAAACTTAATGGATTAGTTTCAACAACCCAGTTAAAGCTCTTATATATATGTGCTCCGATATAGCTATAGTATAAATATACAAATTTTTATTATTTAATTATTTAATTATTTATTATTATAAATTGAAATTGAATATTATAAAAATAACAAATTATTATAACACTAAGATACCAAATGGGGCGATGGGGAAAATGAGAATCCCCATCCCGGAAATGAAAAAAAAAAAGATATTCAAAAAAGAAAACCTTTGTATCTTATTCGAGTTAAACCAATTCAGATTAAAAAAAAATTATTTGTCGTACAAAAAAACTTTTTGAATTACCCGTAAAAATAGATCTCGATAATGAAAAAGCTTTCAACGCCGCCCAATATCCTTTCTTTTTCCAAACATTTTTTCGAATACGCTTTTTTGATGTAGAAGTACGTTTTTTTGGAACTGCCATTCAAAAAAAAGGTTATTTAGTGCTATAGTTGGATGTCAAAGACATCTATTTTTAAAACAAAATGATCGGTGTCTTTATGTCATTATTTATCTATTCCTATAGATTTTCTAGATTAATAGATTTTCTAGATTATAATTATCTATATACTACTATATAAATTTCATAAGAACTAAATAGAGATGGGAAAATAACATAAAATGCTTCTATTCTAGAAAAAAAAAAAAAAAAAAATATGATATAACCTTTTTTTATTTATATTCCATACACTATCCAGAAAAAAAGAAGAATTTGTATTTAATTTATTGGTACCTTTCTTTTTTATATCTCCATTCAAATCTATAGGATAGATTAGGATCTATTATGATATATAAATTGAATTGATGAAATCAAAAAAACGTAAAAAAGAGTCTTTCCTTCTCTATCTCTGCCTATTTTTTTTGTCGTCCTACATTTATAATTTATACATCTCCATTTATACACGAAAAATACATCAAAACAAAAAAATGTAAAAAAACCATTTTATTTACCTAATAAAAAACAAACTTGAATTTTTTTCTATTAATTGGTAATTGGTCAAGCTCGAAGAGAGAGTATGCCCAATTTTCATTTTCAATCAAATTCGAATGAGACTCGTAATTAATCTGTTAAAGGATACATAATTTTGAAAAAAAAAAAGAATATTTTTTTTTTCCATTAGTAACTCGGTGATATCATTTGATTACTTCTAACTTCGAAATTTGAATATTTTTGAAATATTTGAGAAAGATTAAAAGATTAATAATAGAAAATTCCAGTTAACTTTGTAATATCTTGATTGTATTATTGCTCCCTTTCCATCAAAAGAGATAAGAGCCGGTGAATCAGAAACGATTAATTAAGAAAGAATAAGAAAAAAGTTTTTATGGAGCATACATATCAATATTCATGGATCATACCTTTTGTGCCACTTCCAATTCCTATTTTAATAGGAATGGGACTCCTACTTTTTCCGACGGCAACAAAAAATCTTCGTCGTATGTGGGCTTTTCCCAATATTTTATTGTTAAGTATAGTTATGATTTTTTCGGTCGATCTGTCTATTCAGCAAATAAATAGAAGTTCTATCTATCAATATGGATGGTCTTGGACCATCAATAATGATTTTTCTTTCGAGTTTGGCTACTTTATTGATTCACTTACCTCTATTATGTCAATATTAATCACTACTGTTGGAATTTTTGTTCTTATTTATAGTGACAATTATATGTCTCATGATCAAGGATATTTGAGATTTTTTGCTTATATGAGTTTATTCAATACTTCAATGTTGGGATTAGTTACTAGTTCTAATTTGATACAAATTTATATTTTTTGGGAATTGGTTGGAATGTGTTCTTATCTATTAATAGGGTTTTGGTTCACACGACCTGTTGCGGCAAACGCTTGTCAAAAAGCGTTTGTAACTAATCGGATAGGCGATTTTGGTTTATTATTAGGAATCTTAGGTTTTTATTGGATAACGGGAAGTTTCGAATTTCAAGATTTGTTCGAAATATTTAATAACGTGATTTATAATAATGAGGTTCATTTTTTATTTGTTACTTTATGTGCCTCTTTATTATTTGCCGGCGCAGTTGCTAAATCTGCGCAGTTTCCCCTTCATGTATGGTTACCTGATGCCATGGAGGGGCCTACTCCTATTTCGGCTCTTATACATGCTGCCACTATGGTAGCAGCGGGAATTTTTCTTGTAGCCCGCCTTCTTCCTCTTTTCATAGTTATACCTTACATAATGAATCTAATATCTTTGATAGGTATAATAACAGTATTATTAGGGGCTACTTTAGCTCTTGCTCAAAAAGATATTAAGAGGGGTTTAGCCTATTCTACAATGTCCCAACTGGGTTATATGATGGTAGCTCTAGGTATGGGGTCTTATCGAGCCGCTTTATTTCATTTGATTACTCATGCTTATTCGAAGGCATTGTTGTTTTTAGGATCCGGATCCATTATTCATTCCATGGAAGCTATTGTTGGATAT
>NW_028322733.1:0-22500 GCF_047325235.1 Durio zibethinus
TAACTGCCCGAAAGAACCGCTTCAAATAATAAAGATTATTCTATTCAGATTTTGAGACGAAGGAGCTCCCTGTCTATATCAAGATATCAATCAAATATGTCGAAAAATTTTCGCGGGTTATCTAGACTGTATATAGTCTAGAGTCCGGGAATAATTGAAAAAAAAAAAATTATGAAAAATATTATGATGATCAAAAATGAGTGACAAAAAAAGACAGAAAAGTTATCATTACATTTATCATTATGTTATAAGAAAGAAATCTACTTGTTTAGTTCTTAAGGAGCACAAAAGAAAGGATAAAAGGGGAGGGGCTGATTGACAAAAGGAAAGTAGAGAAAATTTACAAGATATAATCTATCTGTATCTAACGTATCAACTCCAAATATTGAAAATAAAAAGTTAAATATTTCGAAATACTTTGATATATGAGATGAATCCATTATTTCGATTTCTTGCTTGTTTTGTTACTGAATTAAGTTGAGTGGTTTTACATTTACAGACGCATAAAAAACAATTTTTGTGGACAAAAAAAAAAAAACAGTTTTGTTTTATGTTATGACTCTTCCGTATACGTCTTCTTTGGTTCGAGTGGGCATTCTTAAGAAACTTCAGTTTAGTTCTGCTATAGAAAAAAGAGGCTTCTTGTCTTGAGTTTTTTCCTCCTGCCGAGAAAGCATTTATTCTGCAATTCATTTCAAAAGACTTCAATCGGTACACGCAAAAAATAGGCCAATTCAGCAGCTTTTTGCTCAATTTCTCGTGGAGTCAAATTCTCATCAGTACGAGTCAAGGGAACGGCCCCCTGGCCTCTGATTTCCATATAAAGGACACGCCGAGCATAAATACCCTCTTTAACTTCTATTCTGATGGACTGAATATCTTTCATAAGGAATCGTAGAAAGATGCGACGATTTTTTCCAGGAAAACCCCAACGAAAAATACATACTATTCCCTCTTTTCTATCGAATCGATCATAACCACTACCTACATTCCAAAAAATCGTGCACCACAAATAGGAACTAATAAAGAGACCCGCGATCCCATAGAAAGACATCACGATTCCTTGTGGAAAAAAAACTATTTGCTGAGACGGAAATAAAGATATCAAATTCCTACCAAGATAACTAGAAGTTCCAACTAATAAAAACCCTAATGAACCAAAAAAAAGAATAAAGGCCCAGCAGAAATTGCTTGTTTTTCGAGACCCCACTATAAATTCTATCCATATAGATTCTGATCGCCAACTCATACATACTAGATCCAGTTGCATTTTATTGGAATTGAGAAAATAAGCAAAAAAATTTGACTTTACTTTTTTTGTTTCCGAAGTAACTCTCATCAACTAGTGCTATTTTGATATGAACTTTTAGAAGTAATTCATCAAATTGCTTAGATCTAAAATCATCCCCTTTATATGATCCCCTATACAGATCTACTAGATATATAGACTTTAATTTCATACATTCGTCCGGTACCGATCCACTTGCTATAATTCATTTACCCCTATATCATGTTTACGTATGCATAAGAGGAGCTTTTTCATTTATGTTCGGGGAAGCCGGATGGATGTTATACAATATTCTACTAAATAGATATCCGTGGCATCTAAGTCGTGAAAAAAAAAATAGATAAGATTTGGTCTTGGCCTTGGCCCCATCGAATCTAAAAAATCTTAGTTTTTTGAACATACAAAGATAAAGAAGCCATTGCAATTGCCGGAAATACTAGGCCTACTAAAGGCACAAAAATAGAGGGAATTGTCATAAAATGGGTACCTCAATTTAATATTCGTACCTGTTATTGTTATATTGTTAGTTATAAAGTTAGTTATAAATATATCTTATAATAATTATATTATAATTCGTATATTATACTAAGTATATCTAAATATTATACTAAGTATATCGAAATACTAAGTATATCTAAATATTATACTAAGTATATCTAAATACTAAGTATATCTAAATATTATACTAAGTATATCTAAATACTAAGTATATCTAAATACTAAGTATATCTAAGCGAGTATATATATCTAATATATATATCTTATCTAATAAGTGCAAGGAATGTAGAATTAAATAAAGGGACTTGCCCATCTTTCTAAATGAAATAAAATAGGTGTATGATAAGATAATCCACTTTCTTTATTATCTTACTTTATTCCTACTTTTCTTATTATTATTATTCTATTGTTCTTGTCTTCTAATTTTAATTTCTAATTTGAATTTAATAAAGAAAGAGTTTATTACAAATTGAGAAAGAGTTTATTACAAATTGTCGAAAGATTCGATTCGTTAGAATCCGATCCAAGAACAGGGATTTTTAGTAAAAATAGAATTCTCGGGAGATATAGAAAGATGCAAAACTCTATATTTATATTTTTTCTATATTTGAATTATATAAACATACGCAATAGAGCAAGATAAAATTCGTTTTTCGACAATTCCATTTTATGTCACAAAGTCAAAGCCCATTATGCGGGCTTTGACTTTGATTCTGATAAACTAACTAACTGCCTTTTCACTACAAAGAAAATAATTTAACTTAAGACTCTACTTGATTGAATTTTGATTCAAAGGAAAAAAACCGTGGAACTGAAATAACTCACTCAGAACACCCTTTAAAGGATTACGTGGTACGATTGGATCGAATAAACCCTTATGGAATAAATATTCAGCCTCCTGTGAACCTTCAGGTACTGTTATATTCAATGTTTGCTCAATTACTCTTTTACCCGCAAATGCAATATAGGCATTGGGTTCAGCAATAATGATATCCCCCAACATACCAAAACTCGCGGTCACTCCACCAGTAGTAGGAGATGTAAGAATTGATACATAAAATAACTTTTTATTTGATTGATAATCATATAAAGCAGAAGATATTTTAGCCATTTGCATCAAGCTCAAACTTCCTTCTTGCATGCGTGCTCCTCCGGAAGCACACACTAGAATAAGAGGCAAAAAATTATTGGTAGCATATTCGATCAAACGGGTGATTTTCTCGCCTACTGCGGATCCCATACTACCCCCCATAAACTGAAAATCCATAACCCCGATTGCTATAGGAATACCGTTTAGTTGACCCGTACCTGTTTGAATAGCCTCAGTTAATCCTGTCTCTCTTTGATAAGAATCAAGACGATCTTTATAGGGCTCTTCGTCATACTCAAACGGATCAGAATCAATACCATCTTCGTCATACTCAAACGGATAAGAATCAATACCATCTTCGTCATACTGAAATGGATCAGAATCAATACCATCTTTATCTTTGTCAAACTGAAATGGATCATAATCAATACCATCTTTATCTTTATCTTTGTCAAACTGAACTTTATCTTTGTCAAACTGAACTTTATCTTTGTCAAACTGAACTTTATCTTTGTCATACTGAACTTTATCTTCGTCATACTGAAATGGATCAGAATCAAGACCATCTTTATCTTTGTTAAACTGAAATGGATCATAATTAATACCATCTTTATCTTTGTTAAACTGAACTTTATCTTTGTCATACTGAACTTTATCTTTGTCAAACTGAACTTTATCTTTGTCATACTGAACTTTATCTTCGTCATACTGAACTTTATCTTCGTCATACTGAAATGGATCAGAATCAATACCATCCATATAAGGCTCTTCTTGGTCAGACTGAAATGGATCATAATCAATACCATCTTCGTCAGAACCATCTTCGTCAGCTTCGTCAGAACCATCTTCGTCAGCTTCGTCAGAACCATCTTCGTCAGCTTCGTCAGAACCATCTTCGTCAGCTTCGTCAGAACCATCTTCGTCAGCTTCGTCAGAACCATCTTCGTCAGCTTCGTCAGAACCATCTTCGTCAGACTGAAATGGATCATAATCAATACCATCTTCGTCAGACTGAAATGGATCATAATCAATACCATCTTCGTCATACTGAAATTCAATGGGATCCAGAGAGATCATGTCTTCATCCATAGGATCCCAAGTACCTGGATCAATCGAAAGTTCGATTCTATCTGAACTACTCATTTTCAAATGATATCCACAGTATTCACAAATATTCATTTTTGGCTTAAGAAATTTCTTATAATTTAATCCATAACAATCTTCATTTTCGCATAGAACCCACAAATGCTTGAAATCTTTAGGCCTTTCTAAATCATTACCATTTGCGCAACTTTCTTTTAGAGTTAAATCATTACCATTTGCGCAACTTTCTTTTAGAGTTAAATCATTACCATTTGCGCAACTTTCTTTTAGAGTTAAATCATTACCATTTGCGCAACTTTCTTTTAGAGTTAAATCATTACCATTTGCGCAACTTTCTTTTAGAGTTAAATCATTACCATTTGCGCAACTTTCTTTTAGAGTTAAATCATTACCATTTGCGCAACTTTCTTTTAGAGTTAAACCATTGTCTTCACTACTATTTCCACCTTCAACACAAATGTAACCACAAATGCAATTATAAATATAACTATCATTGTAATTGTCACTACCACTTAAAATGGAACTATCAATACAGGTTTGAGAACGAAGATAAGAGTTAATACAACTCTTAATGTGATTATTCCAACTATAGTTAGTATCATACAAGTTAAAATCATAGTGGGGATCGTCATTGTCAATCTCAAAAATTTGATTTTCACTATTAAAATATAGAGAATAATTATCCTGATTACTATCATTATCCTGATTACTATCCCTAATTAAAACCCTAATTCGGGTGTCATCAGAAATGAAATTCCGAATGTCTTTGACGCCAACTAAATGATCAACCTTACTGTAATAACTAGAGCTGTCACTACAACCATGAATGTTTTTATCCATATCATTTCTAACCGGGTCTTCGTTTACACTAGTATTTTCAATAGGACCAAGGCTATCCATTGATTTACTTAGCCCACATCTGTATTCTAATTCCCCCTTAGACAAGATAAAATTGAACCATAATTTTTCCATAGAGTTTTCTTGCCTCTATTTAGATGTAAAGTATAATAGATGAATAGTCATTTGATGAAAAAAAAAAAATCATTTATTTCCTATCGGAATACGCATAATGGATACAATCATTAAACTAATAATGAGTGAATATTGAAGTAAAGGATTCTCGTTTGTGAGAACCTGGAGTATCAGTTCATTATATATGATATATGATACTTTACTTTTTTCTTTTCAATTATAAATATAAATTTTCAATTAGAAATAGCGATTTCCCTATGTTGTGTAAAATTCGCACTGAAAAAATTGAAAAAAGAAATTTTTCTCCTATCAAGAACCTTTTTCGTAAAATATCGTCTACTAATACAATAAAATCTCGTCTACTAATACAATAAGTTTCTATTCCAACACGGAACGAATAGGATAGAAAAGAATACACCAATCTTTAGGATCGGCTCAATCCTTTTAGTAAAAGATTGGGCCGAGTTTAATTGCAATTCAACAAACCAACAGTAATTACTGGATTACAAAGTATCCATTGCTTCGAATTCAAATTTTATTTATCTAAAGTATCCATTGCTTCGAATTCAAATTTGATCTCCTTCCATACTTCACAAGCAGCAGCTAGTTCCATACTCCATTTGCCAGCCTCGCGGATAATTTCATTACCCTGGCGGGCAAGGTCACGTCCCTCATTACGAGCTTTTACACATGCTTCTAAAGCTACTCGATTAGCTACGGCACCCGGTGCATTTCCCCAAGGGTGTCCTAAAGTTCCTCCACCGAATTGTAGTACGGAATCATCTCCAAAGATCTCGGTCAAAGCAGGCATATGCCAAACGTGAATACCCCCCGAAGCTACGGGCAGAACACCTGGTATAGAAACCCAATCTTGAGTGAAATAAATACCACGGCTTCGATCTTTTTCAATAAAATCATCACGTAGTAAATCAACAAAGCCCAAAGTTATGTCCCTTTCTCCTTCAAGTTTACCTACTACTGTACCAGCGTGAATATGATCTCCACCAGACAGACGTAAAGCTTTAGCTAGTACACGAAAGTGCATACCATGATTCTTCTGTCTATCAATAACTGCGTGCATTGCGCGATGGATGTGAAGAAGTAGACCATTATCTCGGCAATAATGAGCCAAGCTAGTATTTGCAGTGAACCCACCTGTTAAGTAGTCATGCATTACGATGGGAGCTCCCAATTCTCTGGCAAATATGGCCCTTTTAATCATTTCTTCACATGTACCCGCAGTAGCATTCAAGTAATGCCCTTTGATTTCACCTGTTTCAGCCTGTGCTTTAAAAATTGCTTCGGCACAAAATAAGAAACGGTCTCTCCAACGCATAAATGGTTGGGAGTTCACATTCTCATCATCTTTGGTAAAATCAAGTCCACCACGTAGACATTCATAAACTGCTCTACCGTAGTTCTTAGCGGATAACCCCAATTTAGGTTTAATAGTACATCCTAATAGGGGGCGACCGTACTTGTTCAATTTATCTCTTTCAACCTGGATGCCATGAGGCGGGCCTTGGAAAGTTTTAGTATAAGAAGGAGGGATTCGCAGATCCTCTAGACGTAGAGCGCGCAGGGCTTTGAACCCAAATACATTACCCACAATGGAAGTAAACATGTTAGTAACAGAACCTTCTTCAAAAAGGTCTAAGGGGTAAGCTACATAACATATATATTGATTTTCTTCTCCAGCAACGGGCTCAATGTGGTAGCATCGCCCTTTGTAACGATCAAGGCTGGTAAGCCCATCGGTCCACACGGTTGTCCATGTACCAGTAGAAGATTCAGCAGCTACTGCTGCCCCTGCTTCCTCGGGCGGAACTCCGGGTTGAGGAGTTACTCGGAAGGCTGCCAAGATATCAGTATCTTTGACTTCATATTCAGGAGTATAATAAGTCAATTTATACTCTTTAACACCAGCTTTGAATCCAACACTTGCTTTAGTCTCTGTTTGTGGTGACATAAGCCCCTCCCTACAACTCATGAATTGAAAATTTTCGCAACAACAAGGTCTGCTCGGCATAAATTAGGAGTTAATGAAACCTTTTCGAAGAAATCTTTCAAAAAATTATCAACTAATCCGAAAGGTTCCTTATTAGACCATGGTATTTGATTCGCCAAATACATCATTATTCTATATTCTTTCATATTCTATATTCTTTCATATGTATGGCGCAACCCAATCCGTGTTTTTCAAGTTTAGAATTCCTTACTTTTTTTTTGAATCGAAATGAAAATGAAATAAATGAAATAGAAATATTATAAATATATAATTATAATTAGAATTATAAATATAAAATATATATATAAAATATATAAATTAAATATAAAATATATAAATTCAATAATAAGTCAATAGTCAATAATAAGATAATACTATAATAATATAAATTCAATAATAAGTCAATAGTCAATAATAATCAATAATAAGATAATAAGATAATAAGAAATAATATAAAATAAGAAATAATATAAATTCAATAATAAGAAATAAGAAAGAATAAGAAATTCACTCTTGACAGTAATATATGTTGTATATGTAAATCCTAGATGTGAAAATATGCGTAATTCGTTTATGAAATGAAAAAAAAGGAATATAGATGGAAAAAGGGGGGATAGGTTGGACGTAAAAAAAAATCGATATGCTAAAATAAAATACGAAATGAAATAAGGGCTAATGAGATAGAAATAAGGAATCGTAAATAGAGTTCGGGTTCGAATTCCATAGATAATATGGATGGTATTGCCTATAATGATAGACAAATGAAAGACAATGATAGACAAATGAAAGACTCTCTCAAAATTGTTATTTATTTATCCACTTGATATTTTGCAAATAGGTTGGTTGAACTTAAAAATTCCTTCATTGAATAAGGAAACAATCCAATTGAATTGCATTCAATTGGATGGTACCAACGAAATCGAGTGCTAATCCCCATTTCTTATTGAATTAACCGATCAACTTGCTGTCGAAGATTTTTTTTATTAGAAAATTTTCGAAAAAAAAAATTGACATATTTCACTTTATTTTATTATGAGAATAAATCCTACTACTTCTGTTCCTGGAGTTTCCACGCTTGAAAAAGAAAATCTGGGACGTATTTCTCAAATCATCGGTCCAGTACTGGATGTAGCCTTTCCCCCGGGCAAGATGCCTAATATTTACAACGCTTTGGTAGTTAAGGGTCGAGATACCATCGGTCAACAAATTAATGTAACTTGTGAGGTACAGCAATTATTAGGAAACAATCGAGTTAGAGCTGTAGCTATGAGCGCTACAGATGGTCTAATGAGAGGAATGGAAGTGATTAACACGGGAGCTCCTCTAAGTGTTCCAGTCGGCGGAGCGACCCTAGGACGAATTTTTAACGTGCTTGGGGAGCCCGTTGATAATTTAGGTCCTGTAGATACTCGCACAACATCCCCTATTCATAAACCTGCGCCCGCTTTCATACAATTAGATACAAAATTATCTATTTTTGAAACAGGAATTAAAGTAGTCGATCTTTTAGCTCCTTATCGTCGTGGAGGAAAAATCGGACTATTTGGGGGAGCTGGGGTAGGTAAAACAGTACTCATTATGGAATTGATCAACAACATTGCCAAAGCTCATGGGGGTGTATCCGTATTTGGCGGAGTAGGTGAACGTACTCGTGAAGGAAATGATCTTTACATGGAAATGAAAGAATCTGGAGTAATTAATGAACAAAATCTTGCGGAATCAAAAGTGGCTTTAGTCTACGGTCAGATGAATGAACCGCCAGGAGCTCGTATGAGAGTTGGGTTGACTGCCCTAACTATGGCGGAATATTTCCGAGATGTTAATAAACAAAACGTACTTCTATTTATAGACAATATCTTCCGTTTTGTCCAAGCGGGATCCGAAGTATCTGCCTTATTGGGTAGAATGCCTTCCGCTGTGGGTTATCAACCCACCCTTAGTACCGAAATGGGTTCTTTACAAGAAAGAATTACTTCTACCAAGGAGGGATCCATAACTTCTATTCAAGCAGTTTATGTACCCGCGGATGATTTGACCGACCCTGCCCCTGCCACAACATTTGCGCATTTAGATGCTACTACCGTACTATCAAGAGGATTAGCTGCCAAAGGTATCTATCCAGCGGTAGATCCTTTAGACTCAACGTCAACTATGCTCCAACCTCGAATCGTTGGAAAGGAACATTATGAAACTGCGCAAAGGGTTAAGCAAACCTTACAACGTTACAAAGAACTTCAGGACATTATAGCTATCCTGGGGTTGGACGAAGTGTCCGAAGAGGATCGCTTAACCGTAGCAAGAGCGCGAAAAATTGAGCGTTTCTTATCACAACCCTTTTTCGTAGCGGAAGTATTTACTGGTTCCCCGGGGAAATATGTTGGCCTAGCAGAAACAATTAGAGGATTTCAATTGATCCTTTCCGGAGAATTAGACGGTCTTCCTGAACAGGCCTTTTATTTGGTAGGTAACATCGATGAAGCTACTGCGAAGGCTACGAACTTAGAAATGGAGAGCAAATTGAATAAATGACCTTAAATCTTTGCGTACTCACCCATAATCGAATTGTTTGGGATTCAGAAGTGAAAGAAATCATTTTATCTACTAATAGCGGACAAATTGGCGTATTACCAAATCACGCGCCTATTGCCACAGTTGTAGATATAGGTATTTTGAGAATACGCCTTAACGACCAATGGTTAACGATGGCTCTGATGGGTGGTTTTGCTAGAATAGTCAATAATGAAATCACTATTTTTGGAAAGGATGCGGAAAAGGGTAGTGACATTGATCCACAAGAAGCTCAGCAAGCTCTTGAAATAGCGGAAGCTAACTTGAGGAAAGCTGAAGGCAAGAGGCAAACAATTGAGGCAAATCTAGGCTCTCAGATGGGCTAGGACACGAGTAAAGGCTATCAACGCGATTTCGTAACTAGTTGGTTAATCGAAAGAATTTCCGTATAAACAGAACTTTCGTTTCTACATCCCATTTTTATTCTGCTGATTAAATAGAATCAAATACAATCAAAAGTGAAATAGTGAAATTTGATCTAACGAAAAATTTGAAAATTGAAAACGGAAATAGAATAGGATGAAAAAGATAGAAAATCAATAAAAGAAGGTGGGTAGAAAAACTTATTAGACACCGGGATCAATGGTATCTAATAAGTTCTACCTACTATTGGATTTGAACCAATGACTCCCGCCGTATGAAAGCAATACTCTAACCACTGAGTTAAGTAGGTCATTTATTATCATAAGGAATCATAAAGAGAAAGAAAAGGGACCTATCACATCGATGGATTATAAATCCGATATTACTTCTAAGCAATACCAATCAAACCGACCAAAAAGGTATGATTATGATGTTGGATCATGTAATATTCATCTTGACAAGAAATTATCTAAATAATATGATAAAATATGTATCACAAACACAAGGGCTATAGCTCAGTTAGGTAGAGCACCTCGTTTACACGCGCGCCAATGTTTTTCAGGGGAGTCTATCATGCAATCAAAAAAAATTGATCCTTTTGAGAAATCGATGTCTTACTCCATTACTTTGAAGGAACAAAACAAGAGAACAATAGCCTGACAAATGGTTTGGTTCGATTCGGGTGCCGTTTAGGCAGGAGCAGGATCCGAATCGAACCTATCATTGATTTGAGATATTGATAGGGCGAATACCCAGTCTATTCAATGCTAGGCATAATGAGTATAAGGACCTCAAAAATTCTCTTTTCGTCCTATGAATCTTAAGGTGTATGAAGTTTCATCTTTGATTTTTTAATCAGGATGATAGAGACTTCATTTAACTTAGGTTGATCTAGGCCAGAAGCAGACCTACGTCAAGATAAACTTTCCCTTCTTTGAAACACTTTGGTAGTGCTCCTGTATCAGTAATGAATCAGAGCACATGGAACCATCTTCCTTTTTTTTCTAAGAGAAAAAATATATATATGGTAGACTAACTGATATTTCTATCAGTTAATGAAAGAGCCCAATGCAAAAAAATGCATGTTGGGTCTTTGAAATAGGTCGAATCATTTTGATAATAATCAGTTCGATCTGTTTTACCGAGAAGGTCTACGGTTCGAGTCCGTATAGCCCTATATTTTATATTTTTATTTTATATTTTATTAATTTTTATATTTTATTAATTTTTATATTTTATTAATTTTTATATTTTATTAATTTAAAATATTTATTAAATTAATAAAAAAATATTTATTAAATTAATAAAAATGAAATGAAAATAATATTCTTAAAACTAAAGCAAACTAAAACAATAAAGAATATCCAAATACAAATAAAAAAAGTTGTATAGTTTTTTTCCTAATTATTGTATTCTTTGTTGATTGGAACTGGTCGCTTCCAGTTGCTTGGTTAAAATCATTCCCATAAGCTCGCTCACAGGGAGATCGCTCAGAAACTGAAAACAAAAGCGCATTTCAACAGAATCTCATAAATATATATAATATATATTAAATATATATATATAGATAATATATATATAGATAATATCTATAAAAAGATATAATATCTATAAAATATAGATAGAAAATAAAAAATGTATTCTATATATAACTATATATAAATTTATTCTATATTCTATATATAACTATATAATATACTATATAATATATATATAAATTTATTCTATATTCTATATATATTCTATATATATAATAGATAATAAGATAATAGAAAAGAGAAAAGGTTTTTTTTTTTTTTTTTTATTTCTAATACATATTAGATATTAGTTATATATTAGAATTCCTTTTATTTAGAAAAATACGAAATGAAGTGAAAACAAAAAAGTTTTACTTGTTTTGGATTTGTATAGTATTCTACTATACTATATAGTAATAGTATAAATATCTATGTAATAGTATAAATGTAATAGTATAAATATCTATTTATACTATTACTATACAAATTAGTACTATATCGAATACAAATTAGTACTATATCGAAATTAAATCGAAATAAGTGAAATGTAAATAGGATTAATTCCAATCAATAAATCTTAAAACGCAACAGCAAACAAACGAAACTAGACGATTCGATCAAACTGAATTGTTGGTTTGACTAAACAAACAGTTGTGGATGACTTGACAATGAATTCCAGGTCGAATCGACTAATCCGGTCTATTTTTCACATTCATAGGAGTTCGTCTATGTTTCTGCTTTACGAATATGATATTTTCTGGGCATTTCTAATAATATCAAGTGCTATTCCTATTTTGGCATTTCTAATTTCTGGAGTTTTAGCCCCGATTAGAAAGGGTCCAGAAAAACTTTCTAGTTATGAATCGGGTATAGAACCAATGGGCGATGCTTGGTTACAATTTCGAATCCGTTATTATATGTTTGCTCTAGTTTTTGTTGTTTTTGATGTTGAAACGGTTTTTCTTTATCCATGGGCAATGAGTTTCGATGTATTGGGGGTACCCGTATTCATAGAAGCTTTAATTTTCGTGCTTATCCTAATTGTTGGTTCAGTTTATGCATGGCGAAAAGGAGCATTGGAATGGTCTTAGTTCCTGAATATTCAGATAATAAAAAGAAAGAAAAAAGTAAAAATAATAATAACATTGAGTATGAATTCCATTGAATTTCCCTTACTTGATCGAACAACCCAAAACTCAGTTATTTCAACTACATTAAATGATCTTTCAAATTGGTCAAGACTCTCCAGTTTATGGCCGCTTCTTTATGGTACCAGTTGTTGCTTCATTGAATTTGCTTCATTAATAGGCTCACGATTCGACTTTGATCGTTATGGGCTGGTCCCAAGATCGAGTCCTAGACAAGCGGACCTAATTTTAACAGCTGGAACAGTAACAATGAAAATGGCTCCCTCTTTAGTGAGATTATATGAACAAATGCCCGAACCTAAATATGTTATTGCTATGGGCGCGTGTACAATTACAGGAGGGATGTTCAGTACTGATTCTTATAGTACTGTTCGGGGAGTCGATAAGCTAATTCCTGTGGATGTCTATTTGCCGGGCTGTCCCCCTAAACCCGAGGCAGTTATAGATGCTATAACAAAACTTCGTAAGAAAATATCTCGCGAAATCTATGAAGATCGAATTAGATCTCAACAGGGGGATCGGTGTTTTACTACCAATCACAAGTTTTGTCTTGTACGCAGTACTCATACTGGAAATTATAATCAAGGATTACTCTATCAACCACCATCTACTTCAGAGATTCCTCCTGAAACATTTTTCAACTACAAAAGTTCAATATCTTCCCACGAATTAGTGAATTAGGTAGGATTCAGAAACAGAATAACAAACAACGAATTAATCTTCATAAATTCGATTTCATCGTAAATGTGAAATACTTATCTTATACAAATTACAAATAAAAAAGAAAAGTGCGGGAGAGATAAAAAAGATGCAGGGCCGTTTGTCTGTTTGGCTAGTCAAACACGGGCTAGTTCATAGATCTTTGGGCTTCGATTACCAAGGAATAGAGACTTTACAAATAAAGCCCGAGGATTGGCATTCCATTGCTGTTATTTTATATGTATATGGTTACAATTATCTACGTTCCCAATGTGCTTATGATGTAGCACCAGGCGGACTGTTAGCCAGTGTGTATCATCTTACGAGAATAGAGTATGGTGTAGATCAACCGGAAGAAGTATGTATAAAAGTATTTGCTCCAAGGAGTAACCCTAGAATTCCGTCTGTTTTCTGGGTTTGGAAAAGTGCGGATTTTCAAGAACGAGAATCTTATGACATGTTGGGAATCTCTTATGAGAATCATCCACGACTGAAACGTATCTTAATGCCCGAAAGTTGGATAGGGTGGCCTTTACGTAAGGATTACATTGCCCCCAATTTTTATGAAATACAAGACGCTCATTGAATGATAAGAAACTAATTACAACTTCAAATATTCAAGGAATATTTGTACATTCTCTTCTAGCTCAAACGGAGGAATTGAGGTTTCATTCGTATTCTTATGGATAGGCTAATAAATAAAAAGAAATAAAAGACAATACATCATTGAAATTCTCGATTTTTGAAGATACCTTTTTATTTTATTTCGGACGAGCCGAGACAATAGGATGAACAACAAGGGTTCTATACCGTGAACTTTGTATCGCGCACATCACTTAGATGAACTCTAGAGAGTCACATAGAAAGGAATGAAGAAATGGAATATGAAAGAGAATACAAATAAATAAATGAAAGGGAATCGGATTCTATTTGTACTGTAGCTGAGATGAGTCTTGGTTATTTCTATCCTTGAACTCCTCTAGACCAGACTTTTGGTTGGGCCTTTCAACCAACTATTTTAATCTTTTTTTTTAATTAAATATGTATGAAGTATTAACATTCTTTTTGAATGTGAGGAGCCACAGCGTGAACAAATAAAAAAGAAGAGGAAAGATAATGAAATTTTTTTCTTTTACTACATTATTTATTTTTTTTACTACATTATAATTATAATAGACTCTTTGCTCATCTAAAAAATAGAAACAAAAAAAAAAAAAAAAATAAATAAAGAGAGGGTTTACTTCCAGATAGCTAGCTAGATAAGTATGTATTATGTCGATCTATATCAATTAATTTGTAGAGTAGATACTCATACAAATTAATCATACGCCGAGAACCAGATTTGAACTGGTGACACGAGGATTTTCAGTCCTCTGCTCTACCAACTGAGCTATCCCGACCATTACCGACGCATTATCCTCATAATACTAGATGACTTGGGTCTATGTCACTTAAAAATGAAAACAAAAAAAAAAACGAAAAAGTATTAAATTAAAAGGGGAATTTCTTGGATCTTTAAAAGGAAGACTTTGTAAATTTCAGTATGAGTAATGATATGGATTATGAATCATTCAAATAGGTATTCCTTGCTCAAGGGTGTTGATTTGTACGTATATCATATATATATCACAATATATCATATCACAAGACTTGTGATAAGAGAACAAAATTCTGCTAGGATACGCTTGTAAAATGGAAAAGAATAGGATGAATGAGAAACATAAGGAACTTTGAACCACTAACAAAAAGGGTAGGATAAAATAAATAGATAGCAAACGGGCTTTTTGGGGTTGGGGATAGAGGGACTTGAACCCTCACGATTTTTAAAGTCGACGGATTTTCCTCTTACTATAAATTTCATTGTTGTCGGTATTGATATTGACATGTAGAACGGGACTCTATCTTTATTCTCGTCCGATTAATCAGTTTTTCAAAAGATTTATCAGACTATGGAGTGAATGATTTGATTAATGAATATTCTATTCGATTCTTTCTTCAACTTGGAATCGATTCACAACAATTCTTTTTATTTTTCATATAAATTGATTTTGCATATAAATAAAAAAAATACGGGTTCGAGTCGTCTTTTTTGGTTTTTCATTAGTATACCTATTTATTTTATATTTTATATAGGTATATCTTGCATCCTTTCTGGAGTTTCGATATAAGGATTCCTTTACCAACAGTCAACCCCATTTGTTAGAATAGCTTCCATTGAGTCTCTGCACCTATCCCTTTTTTATTATTCTCGCTTGTTGAACCTTTGTTTATTTTCGTAAAATAATAGGATTTGGCTCAGGATTGCCCATTTTTCATTCCGGGGTTTCTCTGAATTTGAAAGTTATCACTTAGTAGGTTTCCATACCAAGGCTCAATCCAATCCAATTAAGTCCGTAGCGTCTACCAATTTCGCCATATCCCCTTTGTGTCTTGAGATTAGGATCTCATTAGGATGCACTTCCTTCCCCCTTTCTCCTTCCCTTCCTTTCCCCTTTCTTTCATTTATTTATTTTCTTTCTTTTTATGCGAAAACCGTTGAATTTAGTATTGAATTTAGTAGATATAGATACTGATTCTTATATCGAAGGGTCTTTACCTATTTTATTTCTTGTTTGTTTATCTTCTTTCGTCTCTATCGGAGACCCGTATTTATTTGGTCCAATCAGAAAATATTTTATCATTTCTGTATTCGCAATTCAATATAGATGGATATTCCATAACATATATATGCCCCCCTTACTCTCAGTTTTCTCAGGCAATTTACTCGAACGGTCGATTTTTTTTTTTTTTTTCGTCTTAGCTTCCGCCTTTATGAATGAAAACAAAAGAAAGGAGTCTCTCATCTCTCATTATGATCTGGATTTCATTTCTATGGGTTGCATCTTTTCTTTTTTCTTTAATTTTATTTTTATTCTTATTCTTTTATTAGACTATCCTATATAACCATAATAAGATAACTAAAAAAATAAAAATAAAAATGAAAATTGAATTTATTCATTATTAAAATTTATTCATTTTAAAATTTATTCATTATTAATTATTTATTTTCTAGTATAATAGCATAATAGCTAGAACTAATTATTCCATTCATTTCTATTTCGACTTCGAAGATAATTCGAATTAGTTAGTCTAAAAAACAAAGTTTCATTCTAATTATTTAGACTTATAACGTATCATTTATATAATGATAATATATATATAAATTATATATAAATATAAATTATATATAAATGCATAAAAATATTTTCACTATAATTATCTAATTATTAGACTCTATTTATAATTCTAAACTAAATATAAATAAATTAAATATATATTAAATCTATATTAAATATAAATAAATATTAAATATAAATAAATTAAATCTATATTAAATCTATCTATCTATATTAAAATTAAATCTATCTATTAAATTAAATCTATATCTATATCTATATAAAAAAAAAAAATTATATATAATTTAAATGTAAAATATACTAAAAATATACTAAAAAATACTAAAAATATAAAATAAAAAATATAGTAATATTATACTTAGTATACTAATATTATACTAATATATATATAATACTAAATTATATATATAATACTAAATAGAATATAATACTAAATAGAATAGAATACTAAATAGAATAGACTAATAGAATAAAGATAACATATAATAAAATAAATATAAAATAAAAATATATAATATAGAGATAAATAATAAATAATTATAAAAATTATAAATATATTTATAATTTATTTTTATAATTTTTATAATTATAATAAAATTAGAATTAAATTATAATAATATTATTATAATTTAATATTATTAAATATAATGTTATTAAATATTAATATGATTAAATTAAAATATGATTAAATTAAAATATCATTTTTAATATGATTAAAATATAATCAAATAGAATGATTAAAATATAATCAAATAGAATTATATTATTCTATTCTTAATTATTATATTCTATCAATATTAGATTGAATATTAGATTGAATCTACCATTATTATATATTATTATATATTATTATATATCATTATATTAAATATGATTATATTAAATATGGCATAAATTATGTATGGCATAAATATGGCATTTAAAATTTAAAATTCTAGTTTTTCTAAATTCTAGTCTATAATTCATATTAATAATTCATAGTAATTATGAATAACTAATAGATAGTTAATAGATAAGATCGTAATAGTTTGCTGAATTCCTATGGATACAAAATTTCTATTATTTGAGCCCGCTTAGCTCAGAGGTTAGAGCATCGCATTTGTAATGCGATGGTCATCGGTTCGATTCCGATAGCCGGCTTTCTCTATTTGTTTGCTTTTTTACTTTTTTACATGATTGATAATGTTTTTTTGAAATCAAAGAACATTGAAAAAGCTTTTTCCCCTTTTCTTTCCAAAGGTCAACGATCCGTTTATTATGTCGTAGAAACTTTCAATTAGGAATAAAATTGGAGGAGTTAGATCTTTGCAGAATAAATCAAGAAAAAAAAAAAGGAAACTTTTTTTGGTTTAATTTTTAGATTTTAATTTTTATATTTTATATTTAATATATATTTTATATTTAATATATTTATATATTATATATATTTTATTTTAATTTCTATTTTTTGTATACATTATATACAATATACATTATATACAATACAAAAAAGTATGGATATTGATCCAATTCATCTCATTAATATTTGTAGTACAATCCTTCAGTCGATTTCGCTTCATTTAGTTCAGTTTTAATTTAGGTTTATGAAATTTCAATAAAATTCAAATTAATAAGGAGTCTTTATGTCGCGTTACCGAGGGCCTCGTTTCAAAAAAATACGCCGTCTGGGGGCTTTACCGGGACTAACTAGTAAAAGTCCTAGAGCCGGAAGCGATCTTAGAAACCGATCGCGCTCCGGTAAAAAATCTCAATATCGTATTCGTTTAGAAGAAAAACAAAAATTGCGTTTTCATTATGGCCTTACAGAACGACAATTACTTAAATACGTTCGTATTGCCAGAAAAGCAAAAGGGTCAACAGGTCAGGTTTTACTACAATTACTTGAAATGCGTTTGGATAACATCCTTTTTCGATTAGGTATGGCTTCAACTATTCCTCAAGCCCGCCAATTAGTTAACCATAGACATATTTTAGTTAATGGTCGTACAGTAGATATACCAAGTTATCGCTGCAAACCCCGAGATATTATTTCAGCGAGGGATGAACAAAAATCTAGAACTCTGATTCAAAATTATCTTGATTCATCCACCCATGAGGAATTACCAAAGCATTTGACCCTTCACACATTACAATATAAAGGATTAGTCAATCAAATAATAGATAGGAAATGGGTCGGTTTGAAAATAAATGAATTGCTTGTCGTAGAATATTATTCTCGTCAGACTTAAACCTAACTAAAATAACAAAACAAGGGTTCTGCTCCCTTTTCACCTGAGTTAAGGTTAAGTAAAGGAAGACAGGGTAAGGGATTTGATTCGGAAATTTTATTTTTCTCCTATTCATGTATGATAGATCCGTAGGTAGATTTTCATCCCCTGTACGCTATTTTACGTATTCCGTATTAAAAAGAAATTGGGAATAGAGAATCTATATCAAAGAAGGGTCTAACTCTTTAGTATCTGTTCTTATTTGATTTGATACATTGTAGTCAGTTACATTGGCGAATTAGGTGAAGGTGCGGAAAGAGAGGGATTCGAACCCTCGGTAAACAAAAGTCTACATAGCAGTTCCAATGCTACGCCTTGAACCACTCGGCCATCTCTCCTACATAATTATTATGGCCGATAACCCGAGCGAATAGCGAGTTATTCATATTAGATTGTTCGAGAGGTACGAACAATATCAATTCTAACTAGAAAACTAGCTATAAAAATAGAAAACTTTTCATCACTTTTTTCAGCACTTTTTCTTTAGCCTCCCGACTCGAAGAAATTTTTTTGTGAGGGGGCTGTTAAAAATAAATAATATAATACGATAAACATATACCATATATATCTATTCATGTTTGCGAAAAAGGCACTCCCATCTTTTTTCTGATATTTCTACCGGACTGGATTAAATCAATGAATTGAAACGAATCAAATCAATCGATTGGTTTTTTTTTTTTAGACTATGCTTAATGGATATTTTTAGTTCATAATTCTCTTTAGACTCTAATTCCCCATTTCTATAAGAATTCTAAAATTCTTTTCCAGTTTTAGATCTCTCAACAACAACCTCTTACTCTGTAAATCTATTACAAATTCATAAATCCTCTAAGGGATTTTTATATTTGATTATATGTTGTATACCTGCTATGCACAAAACACAAAAAAGGGCAGTTATTTTATTTTCATCATAGAACGATTATTCGATTATTTTTCCTCTTTTTATCATAATTTAATCAAAACTTCTCTAATTTTGCTAATCTATCCTAATCCGTAGGATAAATTTTTTGATTCTTCAACTTCGATGAAATCGTAATAATTCTTTTTTCTTTTTATATATTTATTCTTATACTAATAAATTCTTATACTAATAAATTTGGATGAAATAAAATAGGATTCAAATATTTCTTTTTTTTTTTTTTTCTTGATTCCTGCCAAAAAAATTGAAGTAAAGTAGAGGGCTATATCTTTTTTTTTTTTTTTTTTATGGAATGGGTCTGCTTTTATGTTATTTCGTACTGTACGCTTCCTTTGTTTGTGAGATCCTTTTTTTTTTCTCACGAAGGGGTAATGAAAAGAGTTATAGAATGGATTGCTACCTATGCCTAGATCGCGGATAAATGGAAATTTTATTGATAAGACCTTTTCAATCGTAGCCAATATCTTATTACGAATAATTCCGACAACTTCAGGAGAAAAAGAGGCATTTACTTATTACAGAGATGGTGCGATTTGATTATTATTATATAATTATAATTATTTTATATATTTTAATTATTTTATATATATTTTTTTTTTTATTTTTATTTTACCGCTCTTAGTCTTAGGAAAAAGACACATGATTCGGAATAGAAAAAAAAAAAAAAAGACTATTGAAAAAAAAAAAGAAATCTACGCTTGTTGAAGGTGAAGTTTATAAATAAAGCAATTCCTTCTGTCGTGTATCCCCGATTAATGCAACCTCAGATGCTTCAATTGTTGATTCGAGTATTGAGCGAAAGGTTACACCTATGGGTCTGTATTGTGGGTCAACCCTACTACACTAGTACCAATAGGCGGCATAGAGGAAGAAGCACTACATCTAGGAATCAACAACACGAAAACTTTGTTATTGTTATAAAGGATTCCCTTTCCTTATCGGGATCGGAACTAAGAGAAATGGTTGGGACAACAAACATCCATCTTGTTCGTACTTTGGATACCCATATAACCATCGAAGATTGTTGAAGTGACTAATTCCTGGAAATTAAGGAGCGTTGAGAACAAAGAAATTGTTGGAGTTTACTTTATTTATCTAGTACGAACACGCTTGATGGTAAGAAAAGATCTTTTGCAAGAGGGTTGGCTAGAGATTTCTTGTAAAAACATTAGCCCCGCTCAGTTCATAATGACAATATTTCGACCTTTTTTTTAATTCCATGGATTATTCTCATTATGCACATAAAGGAGGAGCCGTATGAGGTGAAAATCTCACGTACGGTTTTGGAACGGAGAATTCGTTGAATCGAATGACGACCGTAACGGATGTCGGCTCAATCCGAAGGAAATTATGCGGAAGCCTTACAGAATTATTATGAAGCTATGCGACTAGAAATTGATCCCTATGATCGAAGTTATATACTCTATAACATAGGCCTTATCCACACAAGTAACGGAGAACATACAAAAGCTTTAGAATATTATTTTCGAGCACTAGAACGAAACCCGTTCTTACCACAAGCTTTTAATAATATGGCTGTGATCTGTCATTACGTGCGACTATCTCCACTATAGAAATAAAAAAAAAAAGGAAAGAAAGAGCAAATACGCTAGTAAATAAATACGCTAGTAAATAAAATAGGCTTTCTACATATTGCATCGTCCAAAAAACGATTTTTATCAGCTGTAACAAAAAAAGAAAAAAAAAAAAGAAACTTCATAGAAGTCAAAATATGAAGAAATATATATGCCTAGATACTTTATTCTATGGATAAAGGATCTAATTGATAGAGGAAGCACCGTAAAGATCAATTAGCGAGGTTTTGGGCCGATACAATAAAAATAAATAAGAACTGCTTATTTATGTCATGATATGAGATAAAAATTAGGAATCAACTTATGTAATAGAGCCGATCCCCTAAGTTATTGAGCAGCGGTGTAGCATCAGATCCCAAAGACAGTAAGTCTTTTTTATGAGGAAGAAGTCTTTTTCAAGGATTCTATATAAATTTATATATGATATGAAACCGAGATAGTTACCTTTCAGAAAAATCTAACGGACGATAATCCCGAAACGCCTATGCTTTATTTTTCTGAAGGTGGGAGAAAAGATAAAACTCATTATTAATTTAATCCAAATTAAAGTTTGAAACTCATGTAATTAACCTCTTTTGGTTAACCCGAGACAAATCGATAGGATCTATGAGAAATCTCATTCAATTGGATATATGGTAGGGTAAAAAAATGGGACACCAAAAGAATTGACTGCCGAGCCGTATGAGGTAGGAAACTCTCAAGTACGGTTCTAAGGGAAGGAATTGACCCGCCTATTCCGACCGGGGAGAACAGGCCATTCGACAGGGGGATTCTGAAATAGCGGAGGCTTGGTTCGATCAAGCCGCTGAGTATTGGAAACAGGCTATAGCGCTTACTCCTGGTAATTATATTGAAGCGCAGAATTGGTTAAAGATCACGAGGCGTTTCGAATAAGAACAAGAGCTCTCTGTTTATTTATTATTTTCGGATTAGAAATTCTAATTAGAAATTAGAAAATTCTATTACTATTAAATTCTATTCTTATTCTATTAAATCCATTTAATTAAATTACCTTACCATTAAAATTATTAAATTAGATTTTTTATTCATATTCAATTTGAATCTTTAAATATTAAAAAATATTAATTTAATTGGAATTGTTAATTGTGTAATTGTTTGTTTTTGTTGGACCCATCGGTCAGATCATTTCTCTCTCTCTGGGAAAAACCAATCAAAGAATTTCATTATATCCTTTCTAAAATCGTTCTATTTCGTCTGATATTTCGTAAGGATAAGTAATACACGGATATAGCAAAATAAAAAATATTTTCTTTTCTGCTTCTATTAA
>NW_028322733.1:35000-40000 GCF_047325235.1 Durio zibethinus
ATAAATCATGAATCAAAAATGGAAAATCATAAAAGATGGAAAAAGCTTTCGGATCTAGTCATATCATTCCATTATATTGACAATTTCAAAAAACTGTTCATACTATGAGCATAGTATGATGTCGGTCAGGCAAATATGCCCCCATCGTCTAGCGGTTCAGGACATCTCTCTTTCAAGGAGGCAGCGGGGATTCGACTTCCCCTGGGGGTAGGGTACTACGAAAGGAAGTTGATCATGGATTATCAATAAACCTATAATTGATTCTTCCTGGGTCGATGCCCGAGCGGTTAATGGGGACGGACTGTAAATTCGTTGGCAATATGTCTACGCTGGTTCAAATCCAGCTCGGCCCAATAATTCGCTGATCCGCCATAACATAAAATGCCCATTTTTTTGTATTTTGTTTTCCAGAAAAGCCAAACAAAAAAATTAGGGAAGAATAAAAAAAGTCCAATTTTCTGATATATCCATCCCTACCGCTATTTGTTTTTTATTTGTTCTATTTATTTGTTCCCATAAATTCTGACCTTGATAATGATCTAGATTCATATCAGGATCATTAAGTATAAAGTTTAATGAAAAGAAAGAGTAAAGTAAAGAAAAAAGACTCTTTTTTTTTTTTCATTTTAAAATTGATTATCGATCGATTTGGCAATAACGAAAGGATTACTAGTAACTAGTAATCCGCGTTGCTCTCACTAAAGCGCATACCCGTATGGATATCAATATATCACTCGCGCCTTTGTTTGTTACAACACGGCGATTCGAATCTAAAATTTAAATAGAAAATGGCTTGAATGAAATCATAAGAATATCTATGCTGTACACTTTTCTTTATTGCCCTGGGATTGTAGTTCAATTGGTCAGAGCACCGCCCTGTCAAGGCGGAAGCTGCGGGTTCGAGCCCCGTCAGTCCCGACGGATACAATAAAAAAAAAATACATCAATTGATCCCTCCATTTTCTGTGAAAGGGAATACAAATGAAAGAATTTCATTCCCAAGGATAGCCTTTTTTATTTATTTTTTCCTTTCCATTTTTTGTTGGGGTTTATTTGTAAACTATTTGTAAACGGTGAAAGTGGAAAAGCAGTCAGATGATACATCATCAGATGATTGTACAAGGAAGGCGGTAGATTATCGAAAAGAAAGAGTGGAAAAGAATATATAGAAATAAAGGAAAGGAATTCTTTTGATTGGGCCAGGAATCCAATTTTGTATTCGGTGTGGATAAAAGAGCTTCCTATGTTATACTATTCAATTCTCGACGGTGAATCGATTTGATAGCTTAGATATTGTTATTCATGATATTGATCCGATTCGATGTCATTGAAATGTAAGTCATCGCATTGAATTTACAAGCGACAAATTTATCATCTCTATGGGATTAAATCCCGAGTTATTGCGAAGTAAAAAAAACAATGAAATTATGGAAGTAAATATTCTCGCATTTATTGCTACAGCGCTGTTCATTCTAGTTCCTACCGCCTTTTTACTTATAATATACGTAAAAACTGTCAGTCAAAGTGATTAATTTGAATGAAACTTGACTTTTTATCAAGGATTTAAGAAAAAAAGGATTCCAATTTCACGTCTTAAATAAATTAAATAAAATGAATGGACTAGAATCAGCAGTATCCTATCAAACTCGATAGTATGGTAGAAAAAAAATATGAATCTTTCTACCATACTATCCATATCTATTATTGTAATGTATAAAGATACAAGCTTAATATAGATGAATCTACAATATGTATCTTCATACATGTCGATATCAATTAAATATATGTAATGAAATATATGTAATGTACATAGTATCTCAATTTTATTTCTTCGCTTGATCTATTTTATTTGTGTTGATTTCAATCAATCTGAAATAATTGAAAGGCAAGTCTTACGATTTTCTAATTCTTTCATTTCATGGAACCGATTTTTAATTTAACTTCTTTTCTTTGATCCATGATATGAAATGAGTCAATAAAGCATGGCATAAATAAAATTCCTAAAATAATAAATAAAACAGGGGGTAAGTGTGCAATATGTGACTACACTAAGGCAAGATCTTATTAAATAAAAGAACTACTTTTTTTCTCTTTGAACAGTAACAGTAAAGAGGGAAGGAAATAAAAACAAACAAATACAGAAAAAAAAAAGGGGGGGGGGTTCCTTGTCCCTCATTGTCCATATATAACTCTGGTAAGAGCTGGTTCATCAAAATAGAAAATTTAGGAAGAATTCTTTTTTTTTTTTAATAAATTGCCTATCATCCGTATCCCTTTTACTTTCGAAATACGAACATGGGAATTATTGAAATGTTTGTTTGATTTTGATTGAAAGGGTATTATTCATAGAATACATTACTCCACTAGAATCCAAGAATTTCGAAATGAAGACTAATAAAATAGTTAAAAAGGCTTTGCAAAACGATCTAGAAAACAATTGATACGGTTTGATTCCTCAACCCAATTAGAAGTACCCCTAGAGTCCACTTCTTCCCCATACTACGAGTGAAAGGGAAAATGTAAAGACTACCATTAAAGCAGCCCAAGCAAGACTTACTATATCCATGTGTATTATGTCCCCTAATTTCTATGAATATGAAACAAATAGGAAGGAATTTTTCCATTATTGTTCACTAATAATAGTGGAATTACCGGTGCAGAGTCAAAAGGAAAAGGGAATTCTGACACACCACCGTTGATGAAACACTTCAATAAATCCGCTTATAACAAGTTCTTATATGATTTCTAGTAAAATCGAGAACCATTAAGCACAAGCAAAATACGCAGTAACACTTTTGGAAGTATCAAAAGAATGTTACTCACATGTAGCAATAATAAGACTTCTTCTTTCTTTTGGTGTCCCTTATTAAGTAAAAGCCAATTATCCATCCAATCTAATATTGATTGGATGCCTGAACACTCAGAGACTTTCATCAGTCTGTATACAAAGTATCTTCCAACCCTTCTACAACCATTCATTAGTTAATTAAACACTCCCGTTATCCAATCTAATTCAAGACTCCGATAGTAGCCCCTCTATTAGTAGGGGAGGGGCTACCATATCAAGATTTACTCATTCCCTTCCACTACTCTAGTTTTTCCTTGAATCCTAGACGTAAGGATTTACAACACTTTAGAAAACAAAACCTCCGGAAGTTTATAATCAAGTTTATAATCAAGAAAGTATCAAGAGTCCTTTTCTTACACTTGTTTTTGCCGGAGAAAATTGGTCGAGTTATATCAGCAAAACAGAATATAGGATTTCGCGTTTTTTGTTGATCAGGCGACACCCGGATTTGAACTGGGGAATAAGGGATTTGCAGTCCCCCGCCTTACCGCTCGGCCATGTCGCCAAAAGGCTACAAACAAAAAAATGAGAGTATCCCCTTTTTATTTTTAGATTGGATCCATACCTTCAATTGGTTATAGTATCTCAAGACACACAATATCTAAAAACAAAAACTTTCCCTTTCTTTTTTCTTTTCTATTGAAAAAGAAAATGTGGATTCTCAGTTACAAAAGTAAAAATGCAGGACAAAAAAATTGGAACCATTAACTATTAACTATTGACGGCAAATTTATGGACGATTCTTCTTCACTTGTCTTTCTCTAATGGTATAAGAAAATAAAAATGGATACATAACTAATTAGTATTGATTTTTTTTTTCAATTTTTCAATTCAATAAAAAAACTTTCTTAATTTCAATTATAAATTATATAATTATAAATTATATTATAATAATATAACAGCAATTATGAGTCTATGTAAACCCCCGAACATAAGTTGTTACACAGCTCTAGTTATCTAATGAGGTATTTTATCTATCTAGATATGATGTCCATAGGGAATCAGCAAGAAATTATCGTGTTTCAATTTTTCATTGAATAGATTAAAATTAAAGAAAAAATAGAATTTTTGATAGAGCACGCCATGTGTTGTCTCCACTAGAGAGCTATAATGGAATAAAAAGAAAAGAGGAAAGACATATATAAATAGAAATGCTATATCTGCATATGTTTAATAAATACAAGCCCTCTTTTCGTACGCACTTCAATCATATTCTAAATATTCTACTAAAAAATAAAAAACTAAAAAATGGGTAAAAACATCTCTCTTCTCTGCGAATCATTTTTTGAACAGAACAATGGAATCTATGAAAAAATTAAGTGCTAGAAAAATCAACTCTCTCCCGATATATATTTTATGATTATTTTGTCTTTATCTCAACGAACAGATCAAATCAGGAATTCATTTCATTTTTCTGGTATTCAATCGGATTGGAATATGGAATATCATAATAATGGTAGAAATTGAATTATTATTTTTTTTTTTGATATTCTATACAAAACTCCATAAGGCTAAATGGCATTTATCAATTCTTTTATGTAGCTGTTTGTTATAAATATAAATTAAAATTTGAGTATAATTTTTCTTCTTCCGTTCATACGCATTTCATACATTCCATATATATTATATGGTATATGGAGTTAGATAAAATTTCATGTGATTCAGTAAACAGAATAGAAATTCAATTCCATCATTATTAGATCGATTCATATGATTCGATGAAGAATGAGAAAAGAATGGGATTTTTTTGATAAATGGGAAATTCAAAATGCTCGGGAATGAAAATGGGGAAATGTATACAATACCTGGGTTGAATCAGATACAATTTGAAGGATTTTGTGGGTTCATGGATCGGGGCTTAACAGAAGAACTTGATAAGTTTCCAAAAATTGAAGATACAGATCAAGAAATTGAATTTCAATTATTTGTGGAAACATATCAATTGGTGGAACCGTTGATAAAAGAAAGGGATGCTGTATATGAATCACTCACATATTCTTCTAAATTATATGTATCCGCAGGATTAATTTTGAAAACCAGTAAGGATATGCAAGAACAAACAATTTTTATTGGAAACATTCCTTTAATGAACTCCCTCGGAACTTCTATAGTAAATGGAATATACAGAATTGTGATCAATCAAATATTGCAA
>NW_028322733.1:42500-47500 GCF_047325235.1 Durio zibethinus
CCAGTGGACATTATACACTTGTTACACAACAACCACTTAGAGGAAGGTCCAAGCAAGGAGGACAACGGGTAGGAGAAATGGAGGTTTGGGCTCTAGAGGGATTTGGTGTTGCTCATATTTTACAAGAAATGCTTACTTATAAATCTGATCATATTAGAGCTCGCCAAGAAGTACTTGGTACTATGATCATTGGAGGAACAATACCTAAACCTGAAAATGCTCCAGAATCTTTTCGATTGCTCGTCCGAGAATTACGATCTTTGGCTCTGGAACTGAATCATTTCCTTGTATCTGAGAAGAACTTCCAGATTAATAGGAAGGAAGCTTAATCGGAATGAATCAGAATTTGTCTTCTATGATCGACCGATATAAACATCAACAACTCCGAATTGGCTCAGTTTCTCCCCAACAAATAAGTGCTTGGGCCAATAAAATCCTACCTAATGGAGAAACCGTTGGAGAGGTGACAAAACCCTATACTTTTCATTACAAAACCAATAAACCGGAAAAGGATGGATTATTTTGTGAAAGAATTTTTGGACCTATAAAAAGTGGAATTTGCGCTTGTGGAAATTATCGAGTAATTGGAAATGAAAAGCAGGGCCCTAAATTTTGTGAACAATGCGGAGTTGAATTTGTTGATTATCGGATACGAAGATATCAAATGGGATACATAAAACTGGCATGTCCAGTAACTCATGTATGGTATTTGAAACGTCGTCCTAGTTATATCGCCAATCTTTTAGATAAACCTCTTAAAGAATTAGAGGGTCTAGTATACTGCGATGTGTGATTTGATCGAAATTATGATTTTACCGATTAGCAATGAGAAACTGTCATCCCATTCAATCGAATTGGGATGCCCTGGATCTGACATGACATGTCTCTTGGGAGGAGTAACATGAAGCTCAGAATTATGGGTGTATTCAATACTCCCAAATAAAAAGGGAATTGGTCTATGGTCGAGTCAGTAAAAATAAATAAATAGGAATTTTGAGTTGTACCTCGTGAAAAAAAAAGACTTCTTTCTTTTGTGGAATTAACCATTCTCATTTCTTTTAGTTCTTTTAGAAAGAAATGAAATTATGTTCAAGTAAACAAATATGTCATGGTTGCAGGAGTCTATACATCGCATATAGGCTTAGGCTTTAAGTTAAGGGCATCGTGGTATAACCGTCGAGGTAAGGTAAGGCAGGACCTAAGAGATCGAATGGAAGGGTACATAGACAAGTAAATCCCTTATGACACTCCTTTAATTTAAGAGGATTCATCATTCGAGGGGAAGTAGACTACTCAAGAATTTCACATTTCATTTATGTCCTAATTTCGAATTGAATAAAGAATTAAGAAAATATAAATCAATAAAAGAAGAATGAATCAATGAAATGTTTCTTTGGAACTTGAGTAAAGAGTAGACCTTTTTTTGGGGGGGGTTCTAGAATTTGAAAGCGAGAACTCCTTTCTTTATCTTTATTTGGTGTAACTACTTGAGCCGGATGAGAGGAAACTCTCATGTCCGATTTTGAGGGGGGGGGGGGAGAGATCCTGTAGGGCCCTATCCTAATTTTGCTTTTGCTAGGCCCATCGCTAAAAAACCTACTTTCTTACGATTACGAGGTTCATTCGAATATGAAATTCAATCCTGGAAATACAGTATCCCACTTTTTTTTACTACCCAAGGTTTCGATACATTTCGAAATCGAGAAATTTCTACTGGAGCAGGTGCTATTCGAGAACAATTAACCGATCTAGATTTGCGAATTCTTATCGATTATTCGTTGGTCGAATGGAAAGAATTAGGAGAAGAAGGCCTCGCGGGTAATGAATGGGAAGATCGAAAAATTGGAAGAAGAAAGGATTTTTTGGTTAGACGCATGGAATTGGCTAAGCATTTTATTCGAACAAATATAGAACCAGAATGGATGGTTTTATGTCTATTACCGGTTCTTCCTCCCGAGTTGAGACCGATCATTCAGATAGATGGGGGTAAACTAATGAGTTCGGATATTAATGAACTCTATAGAAGAGTTATCTATCGAAATAATACTCTTACCGATTTATTAACAACAAGTAGATCTACGCCAGGGGAATTAGTAATGTGTCAGGAAAAATTGGTACAAGAAGCCGTGGATACACTTCTTGATAATGGAACCCGCGGACAACCAATGAGGGACGGTCATAATCATAATAAGGTTTACAAGTCGTTTTCAGATGTAATTGAAGGCAAAGAGGGAAGATTTCGTGAGACTTTGCTTGGCAAACGAGTCGATTATTCGGGACGTTCTGTCATTCTTGTTGGCCCCTCACTTTCATTACATCGCTGTGGATTGCCTCGCGAAATAGCAATAGAGCTTTTCCAGACATTTGTAATTCGCGGTCTAATTAGACAACATCTTGCGCCGAACATAGGAGTTGCTAAGAGTAAAATTCGGGAACGGGAAAAAGGGCCGATTGTATGGGAAATACTGCAAGAAGTTATGCAGGGACATCCTGTATTGCTGAATAGAGCGCCTACTCTGCATAGATTAGGTATACAGGCATTCCAACCTATTTTAGTGGAAGGACGCGCTATTTGTTTACATCCATTAGTTTGTAAGGGATTCAATGCAGACTTTGATGGGGATCAAATGGCTGTTCATGTACCTTTATCTTTAGAGGCGCAAGCGGAGGCTCGTTTACTTATGTTTTCTCATATGAATCTCTTGTCTCCAGCTATTGGGGATCCCATTTCCGTACCGACTCAAGATATGCTTATTGGGCTCTATGTATTAACGAGCGGGAATCGTCGAGGTATTTGTGCGAATAGGTATAATCCATGGAATCGAAAAAACTATCAAAATGAAAGAATTTACGATAATAACTATAAGTATACAAAGGAGCCCTTTTTTTGTAATTCCTACGATGCAATTGGAGCTTATCGGCAGAAAAGAATCAATTTAGATAGTCCTTTGTGGCTCCGGTGGCGACTAGATCAATGCGTTATTGCTTCAAGAGAAGCTCCCATCGAAGTTCACTATGAATCTTTGGGTACATATCATGAGATTTATGGACATTATCTAATAGTAAAAAGTGTAAAAAAAAAAATTCTTTGTATATACATTCGAACCACTGTTGGTCATATTTCTCTTTACCGAGAAATCGAAGAAGCTATACAAGGGTTTTTTCGGACCTGCTCATATGATACCCAATCATATGGTATCTAAGCTCAAAAATTCTATGTTCTATGACACCGGTATCAATTCGTGTCTCTCCGGTTCAACTAGTACCATAGTTCCTGACGCGACTTTCTACGAAAATTAATATCGAGAAAAAGAAATTTTCCAATCATTGACTCAAACCCATTGTCGAAGTCCACTCAGCGGAATAAGGGGGTACTTATGGCAGAACGGGCCAATCTGGTATTTCACAATAAAGTAATAGATGGAACTGCCATTAAACGACTTATTAGCAGATTAATAGATCGCTTCGGAATGGCATATACATCACACATCCTGGATCAAGTAAAAACTCTGGGTTTCCAGCAAGCCACTGCTACATCCATTTCATTAGGAATTGATGATCTTTTAACGATACCTTCTAAGGGATGGCTAGCCCAAGATGCTGAACAACAAAGTTTGATTTTGGAAAAACACCATCATTTTGGGAATGTACACGCGGTAGAAAAATTACGCCAATCTATTGAGATATGGTATGCTACAAGTGAATATTTGCGACAAGAAATGAATCCTAATTTTAGGATGACTGACCCGCTTAACCCAGTCCATATAATGTCTTTTTCAGGAGCTAGAGGAAATGCATCTCAAGTACACCAATTAGTAGGTATGAGAGGATTAATGTCGGATCCCCAAGGACAAATGATTGATTTACCCATTCAAAGCAATTTACGCGAAGGACTGTCTTTAACAGAATATATCATTTCTTGCTACGGAGCCCGAAAAGGGGTTGTGGATACCGCCGTACGAACATCAGATGCTGGATATCTTACGCGCAGACTTGTTGAAGTAGTTCAACACATTGTTGTACGTAGAACAGATTGTGGCACCACCCGAGGGATTTCTGTGAGTCCTCAAAAGAGGACGCTTCCGGAAAGAATTTTTATCCAAACATTAATGGGTCGTGTATTAGCAGACGATATATATATGGGTCCGCGGTGCATTGCCATTCGAAATCAAGATATTGGGCTTGGGCTTGTCGATCGATTCATAACCTTTCGAACACAACCAATATCTATTCGAACTCCCTTTACTTGTAGGAGTACATCTTGGATTTGTCGATTATGTTATGGTCGGAGTCCCACTCATGACAACCTGGTTGAATTGGGAGAAGCTGTAGGTATTATTGCGGGGCAATCCATTGGAGAACCGGGGACTCAACTAACATTAAGAACTTTTCATACCGGCGGAGTATTTACAGGGGGTACTGCAGAATATGTACGAGCCCCTTTTAATGGAAAAATCAAATTCAATGAGGATTTGGTTCATCCTACACGTACACGTCACGGGCATCCTGCTTTTTTATGTTATATGGACTTGTATGTAATTATTGAGAGTGAAGATATTATACATAAGGTGACTATTCCACCAAAAAGTTTTCTTTTAGTTCAAAACAATCAATATGTAGAATCAGAACAAGCGATTGCTGAGATTCGCGCGGGAACATACACTTTCAATTTAAATTTTAAAGAGAGGGTTCGAAAACATATTTATTCTGACTCAGAGGGGGAAATGCACTGGAGTACCGATGTGTACCATTCACCCGAATTTACATATAGTAATGTCCATCTCTTACCAAAAACAAGCCATTTGTGGATATTATCAGGGGGTTCGTACAAATTAAGCGTAGTTCCTTTTTCGCTCCACAAGGATCAAGATCAAATAAACATTCATTATCTTTCTGCCGAACGAAGATATATTTCTAGATTCTCAGTGAATAATGATCAAGTGAGACACAAATTATTTAGTTCGGATTTTTATGATAAAAAAGAAGATAGGATTTCCGAT
>NW_028322733.1:52500-55000 GCF_047325235.1 Durio zibethinus
TTTTTATTTTTATGCAATGATTTGGTCTAATGAATTCGTCTATTTATTTAGATTGTATCCGTGTGAGATAATGATAAATAAAAGGAAGGGACGAATTGACAAAAAACGATATAAAAAATGATTAGAAAAAAAAGGGGGGGTAGAATTAGGTATATGGAATCTAATGGCTATAAGCCAACTCTTGTCCATCCTTTGAGGAATAATTCTAGAATCCGATTGAATCTAAGATATGAATAGTTGGTTTACGTTATGTAAGAAACACATGTATATGGGATATTAGATATTGACTAGTTATATATGAACTCAAAATATATCTAATCCACCCTACTACTGTGGATTTAGATAGGGATTCCAATAGAAGAATAGAAGTTCTTCTGTTTCGTCTTTGACTCTGAATTGAATGAATAAAGAGATAAAATAAAGACAAAACGAAGAATTCAAAGCAAAGAATGGGTTAGAAAAAAAGAAATGGAAGAACAAAGTATGCGCGGATTCAAAAAAATCCAGTGGATAGGAACTAAAAAAAAGATATCGAAATAGTTCTGACGGTTCAATAATATTCTCACTTCCATTCGGAGTTCTTAGTTACTTGGGCAGGTTGAATCTTAGTGATGGAATAATATAATTAAGTAAAAATTCATTGGATGATTGTATCATTAACCATTTCTTTATTTTGGTGCGAGGAACTTATCATGAATCCACTGGTTTCTGCCGCTTCCGTTATTGCTGCTGGGTTGGCTGTCGGGCTTGCTTCTATTGGACCTGGAGTTGGTCAAGGTACTGCTGCGGGCCAAGCTGTAGAAGGTATCGCGAGACAACCCGAGGCAGAGGGAAAAATACGAGGTACTTTATTGCTTAGTTTGGCTTTTATGGAAGCTTTAACAATTTATGGGCTGGTTGTAGCATTGGCACTTTTATTTGCGAATCCCTTTGTTTAATCCTATAAACATGAGAATTGTGTATTTTTTTTTTCTTATTTTATGGCTTGGGACTTACTCCTCGCTTTTTCGAATTATATCAAGATTTCACCCCTACAATTACTTATTTGTTGGGACAATAATCCATGGGAAGGATTAATTTGAGGATGAGGAATTATCACACTGACTCGCTTTCTTCCTTCCCCTTCTTAGTTCAAGAGAAACCTTTTTTATTGTTTAAAGGAGTGTTGCAACAAATGAGGTATTTTGCCATTGACATGAAACCCGCCCCCCCCTAATTCTAATAAGTATCATTATTATTGGGAATTTTCAACTGAAAAAAAAAAATACATTTCTAGCTAAATAGAATCTATTTTTGACTCCGTTTAGACGTAGGTAAATAAAAATTTATAATAATGAATAATTTAATAATAATAAATTAATTAATATTAATAATAAATTAATAATTTATTAAAAAAAAAAAAGAAATACATAGAATTAGAATAATTAGAATAATCTAAATATGATAGAATAGAATAAATAGAAAAGGAGTCAAAGTGATATAATACAAAAAAAAGAACCGAGTTCTTTTTTTTTTTTTTTAGTCTATCTAAAATAAAATAGGAGATCATATGAAAAATGTAACCGATTCTTTCCTTTCCTTGGGTCACTGGCCATCCGCCGGGAGTTTCGGATTTAATACCGATATTTTAGCAACAAATCCAATAAATCTAAGTGTAGTCCTTGGTGTATTGATCTTTTTTGGAAAGGGAGTGTGTGCGAGTTGTTTATTTCAAGAATAGGCTGGATTCACCCAGTTGCACTTTTTTTCATTATAACTAGGAAAGAAAAGAGTGCATGATCCCGCGAATTACTTCTGAATAAATTTCAAAATCATATTTAAGAACCATAGCATTTCGTCATTCATTGGTACATCGACTTTGATTCTCTATTAACCAATAATCCGGGACCATTAACATGGTTAAGGCCAAACTGTTTGAAGTTCAGATGCAGCAGGGTACTCTTTCTACTACTATGTTAATAAATACAGAAATATTTTCAAATAGTGGAAAATGTTTTTTCGATATAAAACACTCATGTCGATAAAACGATTCGAGCCCCTTTTTCCAATGCTGAATCGATGACCTATGTATAAAGTGAGAAGAATTCTTTGAATTTGAAGAAAAAAAAAAAAGAAACAACTTTGCTGACAAATTACAATTATACATTATACAATTCTAAGTACAATTATACAATTATAAATTATTATAAATTAATTATATGTAAATTTTTTATTTATTATTTATTTATTATACTTTTTAGTTTAGTTTTTTGATATATTTTCTATTTTGGTCAGAAGAATCCTCCGAATATTCTGGTCTTGGATTAGTGATCAGTTTCGATATTTTGGAATATGAATAGAGAAGAGAGGGAGAGGGTAAGCTCATTACATTAGAAAAAAAAAAAAGATATGGGAATTAAGTCCCAATAAATAAGAAATAATTGAGCGTGAGAGCCAAATGAATCGAAATATTCATGTTTGGTTCGGGAAGGGATCATGGAATTTTTGAAATAAAAAAAAA
>NW_028322733.1:57500-65000 GCF_047325235.1 Durio zibethinus
AATGATGCATTAATTAATGCATCATTGAATTGAATTAATAAATATTCAAATAGATAGAATTCGAATATCGAGCGGGTAGCGGGAATCGAACCCGCATCGTTAGCTTGGAAGGCTAGGGGTTATAGTCGACGTTGATTCATTATTTTTAACGTCTCTAATTCAAAGCCGAACATGAAATTTTGGTTTCATTCGGCTCCTTTATGGAAGATGGATAAAAAAAAAAAAAAAGAAATAAATAGAAAAAAAATATAAATAAGGCGGGAATGAAATGAAATAAGAATTCGGCCCATAACATCTATGTTAGCTTTAATGCATTCAAAACAATTCGCTTTTTAGATGATCCTTCTAGAAGAGTGGGATTAGAACAATTTTTCTAGTTACTTCGTTCTCTATTTCTATTTGAGAAAATCCTTAGGAAAAGCATTTTGTTTCCACCGAGCTAAAACAAGATGTAAATGTCTCTAGTAAACCAAAGTTATCGTTTAATAGCTATTTTGCTTCAATCTATCCTATCAAAAAAAATTGAAGATTTAGTTACGATTAGAAATACACTTTTCTATCTTTATCCATGGATTTTTTCCTCATACTTATTCAACTGGAAGTATTGATCCAATTCAAAAAAAAAAAAAAAATTATGTTTCGTAATTTCATAATCCAATTTTTCAATTTAGAATATAATCATATAATTATATAATTTAATTGGCCCTTGGATACAAATCACGAGAATGTATATTCTTCCTCAAATCTTTCGTTGAGAGGTAAAGGATTAAATCCTTTTAAGAAATAAAGTTTTTGCTCGGAATATGAATCAAACCGAAGGACCCCTTAACTATTAAGGGGATTAATAGAACGAATCACACTTTTACCACTAAACTATACCCGCTACAATGCGATTATTGTATATAAAGAGACCCTTTGTCGAACAGGGGAATTGGGCGTAATCAAGATAGGATCACAAGATAGGGGGATAAAAAATCCTGAAAATTAGAGCCTTGCCGCCTTTTGTCAGAAGACTTGATAAAATTAGGAAAAGAGTAGTTATTTCATTTAAATAACTAAATAAAAATAACTAAATAAAAACTTCTTTCCTTTGTTATAGGAGTTTTGATAGATAGGGTTCGACAAAAGAACTTAGTCATAACATAAAAATGGATTGTGCAAAAATCCATAGTTTTTTTTATTATTTATTCTAGTTATTCTAGTAAAATAAATGTAAATAAAAAGAAAGAGGAAGAAAAGAAAGAATCGAAATGATATTTGGATTCTATATCATAGGAACGGAAATAGTACTTCTTCTGCTTCTGATTGTTGATTCAATCCAATAACAAGATTTTTTTGTTACAACAAGTCAGATCGCAGAATCATAGAAAAAATTATTTATTTGAGTTGAAAATAAAAAAATGAGCCCGGCCGGGTCAGTACCCGGCCGGTCCGTGGAAATTGGAAATAAAAAAGTCCCTTTTGAGCGAAATCAAAATGAAATGGAATTACTGATAAAAGTTGTATATATTTATATTCTATATAATAAAATTAAGAATCTATAGATATATAGATTAATAATACCCTAATAAGATTAATAATACTCTAATATTAATATAAATAAATAAAAATTAATATAATTAATATATTAATATAAATAAATAAAAATATAAATAAATAAAAATCTATATAACAAAATAACAAAGGTCTATATAACAAAGGAAAGAGGGCTTTTTTCAAGCATTTCTTTTTGCGTGCTGTAACTGTAACATAGTAATTATCTTTTCTAAATTAGGAGAGATGGCTGAGTGGACTAAAGCGTCGGATTGCTAATCCGTTGTGCGAGTTATTCGTACCGAGGGTTCGAATCCCTCTCTTTCCATTTCGGTTTTTGACAGTGGAATAGATCAAATCCTAATACCATTTATAAAAATGAAGCAAGGAACTCTCCCTTTTTTATTCTTCCCGTCCAGGATTACCAGGATTACGTCCCGGATCATTAGATAGGAGTCCGAAGATGAAGAGAGAAACAAAGAATATCGTTGCGGTGTAAACAACGAATTTAAGATTACGCATTGTACAACCTCCCATAGAATTTTTTTGTAAAAAGAAGAGAATGGATTCTTCGTTTTTATTTTTCTATTTATATACGCAATTATACGCAATTTTTATTTTTCTATTTATATATATACGCAATTATACGCAATTTTTATTTTTCTATTTTTATACGAAAATAGATTCCTCGTTTTTATACTACATAGCCTATTTTGACACCAAGAAATAAAGTGATTTCTAGAATTTCTAGAAATCGAAAAGAATTTTCAGAAATTCATTTATAATAAGAGTTGAGTTTTTCATTACAAAAAAAAATTCTTTTATACCAACAATTATATATTGTGGCGGACTTTAATCCAAATAGGGTTCTTCGGCGAAAAAGGGTCAGAATGAGGAAATGGGATGATCCAGCTTTATCATGGCTATCCAAGAATTTCAATCTTTGAATTGAGGGTTCGGTTCGTTCATAGTGTTCATAGTGTAAGACTTATCTAATCTTTTCAATTGTTACAATTTTTTTTTCTTGAATAAATCATGAATTTTTCTAGGACAGTATTAAGGATCTCATCGAAAACTTACAGCAGCTTGCCAAACAAAGGCTAAGAGAAAAAAGAGAACAGGTATTACTGGCATAAAATCTACGATTGGATTCAAAAAAGCATAGGCCTCGGGCAATTTGGCGAATAAAAAACTACTCGAAAAAAGGGCAGAATTCAAACAGATACAGATCAAATTAAAGATATTAAGATTAAGCATAACAAAATTTTGTTCTTGGAGATAATTTTGATTGAGTTATTAATATGTTTTTTGATATAAGGAAAAAAATGAAGAAAGGAAAATAAGGCAGACTAAACAATACTTCTTTGAACTCACCCAATCAAAAAGCCTTCAATTCTTACAAGAGAATAGAAGAAATCATACTTTCATACAATATCTTAATTGAATTATATGTAATGATCAATAAATTCGGTTTAATTCTCTATCCATACGTGCCAAAATCCTAGCAAGAATCTAATCTATTCCATAGTTATTTGGAACTGGAATTGACGAACAGGGAATACCCATATTAGTGTTTAGTAGTTTCAAATAGAAATCTAAATGGGGCGTGGCCGAGTGGTAAGGCAACGGGTTTTGGTCCCGCTATTCGAAGGTTCGAATCCTTTCGTCCCAGAGCCTACTCTTTTTATATATCAGAATAACGATATCCGAATCTAAATTGCTCTTTTTTTTTTAACAACCTTCTTTCTAAGAGTCAAATATTGGAGAAAATGTGATTCTTGCTTTTGATTTTTAATGATTTCTTAAGATTGGCACTCGAAGAACTGTGAGATTGGCGAATCTATTCTATCGAGTTATTTGATCTATCGAGTTATTTGAAGATGCAAGGCAGATTCAAAAAGATTAGTTTATTTGTGTTATTTATAATATTCGTAATATTATTATTATTAATTATATTATTAATTTCTTATTAATTAGAATAGAAAAGCTTAATATTAATAAAAGTATAAAAAAATAAAAATATATTGTATTCATACAATATGGGTTAATTTGAATTCTTATTGAGGCTTTTTCTTCCTAAATTATCTATTTATTTCATATAGATTCATATAGAAGGAAATTGATTTCATATAGAAGGAAAAAGTATAGATAGATTACTATGTATCGACTGAACCAATGACTATTCATGATTCCATAATTGAATCAATGTTCCAAACTAGAGGAATGTTATGGTAAAACTTCGTTTGAAACGATGTGGTAGAAAGCAACGTGCGACTTGAAGGACATGATCGGCTGTGGATGTCAAAACCCACCACCTTCCATTATGTAGAAATGAAGGTGCTTTTGGCTCGACATCCTTTGTTCTGTTCTATTATAATCCGTCTTTTTGTTGGGTTGTAATGTAAATAGTACAGGATGGAGCTCGAAGAGAAACATCCATTTTTCAGGGGCAAGGATCTAGGGTTAATTAATGGAAATAAATAAGTTGGAACAACTTCGTAAGTCTATTTTTGATATAGAAATCGAAAAGCTCCGATTCAAACTATTTTCAAATCAAAAAGAAAAATTGTTGGAATTGGTAAAACTCTTTCGATCAAAAGTGTATAATGCGGGAATTAATCGTTCATATGATTCTTTGATAGAAAGAAAAAAAGAGAGAAAAAGGGGCATGTTGCTGCCATTTTTGAAATGATTAAATATCGCCGAAGTAATGTCTAAACCCAATGATTCAAGACAAAGATAAAGGATCCTAGAACAAGGAAATACCCTTTTCAATTGTCTCAACAACTAGATCAAAATGAAGAATCGAAATCGATTCTAAACGAGACAAACAAAAAAAGGGGTTAGAGACCACTCAATAAAAGAATGCCTAAGGATTTTTTTTTGAGCATTTTGAGAGTTATTTGACTTGAGTTATGAGAGTACGAATGCTTTTTTCTTCTTTTTTTTTGAAAAAAAAAAGACGGGTTTAAATGTCTAATTGATTTGCCGGGTTTATGGATCTTTTTGACATTCTAATTACATACATTATAATTCCATACATAGACATAACTTTTAATAGACATAACTTTTAATCATTTTTTTTTTTTTTTCTCGAGCCGTACGAGGAGAAAACTTCTTATACGTTTCTAGGGGGGGGGTATTATTTAACTACATCTATCCCAATGAGCCGTTTATCGAATCGTTGCAATTGATGTTCGATCCCGAAGAGAGGGAAGAGATCTTCGAAAAGTTGGTTTTTATGATCCGATAAATAATCAAACCCATTTGAATGTTCCCGCTATTCTCTATTTCCTTGAAAAAGGAGCTCAACCCACAGGAACTGTCCATGATATTTTAAAGAAGGCCGGGGTTTTTACGGAACTTAGTCTTAATCAAACAAAATTCAATTAATGAAATACAAAAAAGAGGGGGTGGATGACTCATATCTAGCTTTGTATAAATTTTTCTTTATAATTTCCTCCCCCCTCTTTTGTTTTATTCATACTTTTTTATTTATTATTCGTATTTCTTATTGCTTTGCTACTATAGAATACCGTGTTCTATAACAGATTTTATTGAGCTAATTTTATTGATATAAAATATAGAGAAAAAAGATCAATTGAATAAATGAAGTAATTGCATTTAAAAAAATAACATAAAATAAGATAAAAAAAAAAAAATAACATAAAATAAGATAAAAAAACAGAGAAAATAACAAGAAAAAATAACATATAAAAATAGAAAATATTAATAATAATTAATAATAAATAATAATAATTAATAATAAATAATTAATAATAAATATTATAATAATAAATATTATAATAATAAATATTATAATAATAAAAATAATAAATATTATAATAATAAATATTATTAATAATAAAAATAATAAATATTATAATAATAAATATTATTAATAATAAAAATAATAAATATTATAATAATAAATATTATTAATAATTAATAATAAAAAATACAATAATAAAAAAAAAAAAAAAAAATTGACTTAATTCTTTTTTTCATTGTATTTTTTTATAGTCTTTTTTATATTCTTTATTCTTTTCTCAACATTTATATTCAAAATTTACAATCATATTGACAACAGTGTATCGAACAAATATAATTCGATCGTAGATAAATAGATCTATTTATCCCCGCCCACAAGTTTGGCACTTCACTTCATTCAAATAATGGGTTCTTTCTTTGAATTTGTTGTGATACAAGAAGTTTTTTTTATTGTAATTGTATATTGTATTGAAAAAAAAAAAAAAAAATGGATAACAATGGAATGAATAAGACAGGAGGCGGTCCACAAATTTTCACTTATTCTATTTCTATGTTTTTATCTTAGAATTTCGTGTATTTTTATTTTATTCAAATTTTTGCTAATTTCATGTTTTGATTGCCTCGTGCAATTCCATTTTTTTTTTATTCCGATTTTTTTCGGGTTGCTAACTCAACGGTAGAGTACTCGGCTTTTAAGTGCGACTAGCATCTTTTACACATTTGTATGAAGAAAGGGATTCGTTCATACCATCGGTACAGTTTGTAAGACCACGACTGATCCTGAAAGGAGTGGATGGAAAAAAGAGCATGTCGTATCAATGGAGAATTCTAAGAATCCATTTTTTTTCCGGATCAGTCCAAAAAAAAAAATCGTCTTTGAATTTTTGGTGCGGAACAAAAAAAATTAATTGAATTCAAAGTTGGGTCGAGTGAATAAATGGATAGAGCTCTACGGCCCCAATTATAGGGAAACAAAAAGTAACGAGCTTCTGTTCGCAATTTGAATGATTACCCGATCTAATTAAACGTTAAAAATAAATTAGTGCCTAATGCGGTAAAGGTTTTTCTCATGAGTAAATTATCGATTTTTTTATGAGTCCTAATTATTAGTTATTCCCTTTATGGGTTAGACATGAATGTGTATAAGAAGCAGTATATTGATAAAGAAAAGATATTTTTTTTTTTTTTTCCAAAATCAAAAGAGCGATTGGGTTGAAAAAATAAAGGATTTCTAGCCATCTTCTTATCCTATAACGAACATAAATCAATTAGATGGCAAAAGATAGGATAGAGAATCCGTTGATGAATCTACCTGTCTCCGAGGTATCTATTATTTTCTTACTATAATACCTTGTTTTGACTGTATCGCACTATGTATCATTTGATAACCGAATAGATCCCCTATACTTTGGTTCAAATCGAATTTGAAATGGAGGAATTTCAAGTATATTTAGAACTAAATAGATCTCGCCGACATGATTTCCTATACCCACTTATTTTTCGGGAGTATATTTATGCACTTGCTCATGATCATGGTTTAAATAAATCGATGATTTTTTTGGAAAATCAGGGTTATGGTAATAAATTCAGTTCACTAATTGTGAAACGTTTAATTATTCGAATGGATCAACAGAATCATTTGATTATTTCTGCTAATGATTCCAACCAAAATCCATTTTTTGGGCACAACAATAATTTATATTCTCAAATGATATCGGTGGGATTTGCAGTCATTGTGGAAATTCCATTTTCCTTACGATTAGTATCTTACTCACAAGGGGAAGAAGTCGCAAAATCCCATAATTTCCAATCAATTCATTCAATATTTCCTTTTTTAGAGGACAAATTCTCACATTTAAATTATGTGTTAGATGTACTAATACCTTACCCCATCCATCTAGAAATCTTGGTTCAAGCCCTTCGCTACTGGATAAAAGATGCTTCTTCTTTGCATTTATTACGGTTCTCTCTCTACGAGTATTGTAATTTGAAGAGTTTTATTACTCCAAAGAAATCTATTTCTATTTTTAATCCAAGATTATTCTTGTTCCTATATAATTCTCATGTATGTGAATACGAATCCATTTTCCTTTTTCTCCGTAATCAATCTTCTTATTTACGATCAACATCTTCTGGATTCTTTCTTGAACGAATTAATTTCTATGGAAAAATAGAGTATCTTGTAGAAGTCTTTTA
>NW_028322734.1:0-20000 GCF_047325235.1 Durio zibethinus
GAAACTATTTCCAAAGGGGGGGAGGAACAGGTATCCACCAAAGAAAATCTTTCTTATTACCCTTTTTCGAAAGAGACCGACTATAAAAATAGCCCAGTTTATGAAACTTCTTATCTGGATGGGAATCAGGAAAATTCGAAGTTAGAAATAATATCAGAAAAAAAAGAATATAAAAAATTATTATGGTTGAAAAACCTCTTGTGACGCTTATTTTTGATTATAAACAACGGAATCGACCTTGGCGATATATAAAAAATAATCGGTTTGACAATGCTCTAAAAAATGAAATGTCACAATATTTTTTTTATACATGTCGAAGTGATGGAAAAGAAAAAATCTCTTTTACATATCCACCTAGTTTAGCAGCTTTTGGAGAAATGGTACAAAAACAAATAGATTTTTTCACACCAGAAGAATTGTTTTCTGACGAATCGTATACTGATTGGAGTTTTATCAATGAACTAAAAAGAATAAATTTAAGTAAGGAGTTTATAAAGAGAGTCGAATATTTAGATAAGGAATATTTATATAAGGAATCTTTTGATCTGGGCATACTTGAAAAAAGGACTCGATTTTCTAATTATGAAACTAATGAAGAAACTAATAATGAAACTAATAATGAAACTAATAATGAAACTAATAATGAAGAAACTACTACTGAAACTAATAATGAAACTAATAATGAAACTAATAATGAAACTAATAATGAAACTAATAATGAAACTAAAAGAAATAATGAAATTAAAAGAAATAATGAAACTAATAATGAAACTAATAATGAAACTAATAATGAAACTAAAAGAAATAATGAAACTAAAAGAAATAATGAAACTAAAAGAAATAATGAAACTAATAATGAAACTAATAATGAAACTAATAATGAAACTAAAATAAAATACTTGCCTAAAATATATGATCCTTTCTTGCAGGGACCCTACCGCGGAAGAATCAAAAAATTGTTTTCACCTTTAAGTGAAAAAACAAACACGGATCCGTTTTGGATAAATAAGATTCATGTTATACTTCTTGCTACTGATTATTACGAATTTGAACAGACAATAGATACACTCAAATCATTATCAACAGAAAAAGAACTTTCTTTATTGACAGAAACAGAAGATGAACAGACAATAGATACACTCAAATCATTATCAACAGAAAAAGAACTTTCTTTATTGACAGAAACAGAAGATGAACAGACAATAGATACACTCAAATCATTATCAACAGAAAAAGAACTTTCTTTATTGACAGAAACAGAAGATGAACAGACAATAGATACACTCAAATCATTATCAACAGAAAAAGAACTTTCTTTATTGACAGAAACAGAAGATGAACAGACAATAGATACACTCAAATCATTATCAACAGAAAAAGAACTTTCTTTATTGACAGAAACAGAAGATGAACAGACAATAGATACACTCAAATCATTATCAACAGAAAAAGAACTTTCTTTATTGACAGAAACAGAAGATGAACAGGGAAATATCGATTCCGAGGATCGAGTCAAAATTTTGAAATTTTTATGCAATATAGTTATAACTAATCCCGACAATCAAACAATTATAAAAAAATCTAATGGAATAAAAGAAATAAGTAATGGAATAAAAGAAATAAGTAAAGAAGTTCCTCGATGGTCATACAAACTACTCGACATTTTCGAACAACACCATAGAGGAGGCGAGGAACACATGATAACAGATTATGCAATTCGTTCAAGAATCTTCCGGTACGCAATAGTTTTTTCTAAGGAGGAGTTAAAGGATGATTTTTTTCTACCAAACGATATAGAAAACGACCTATCTTTGATGGAATATTCGCCAGAACCGAATTTTCGTCGAGACATAATAAAAGGTGCCGTGCGTGCCCAAAGACGTAAAATAATTAATGGGGAACTGTTTCAATCAAATGTGCATTCCCCACTTTTTTTTGACAGAGTAGACAGCCTCTTCTTCAGAGTGTTCAGATCTTTGTATTCTGATATTTCTTGGCTGATAAAACTAATATCTCGAAATTGGATATGGAAAAACAAAGAATCACAAATTTCTGATTATACAGAAAATGAGGAGGACATAAGAGAAGAAGACGAAGAGATAAGAGAAAGCATAGAAAAGATACAAGAAAGAGACAAAGAGGAAGAAAAAAGAAGAGAAAGCATAGAAGAGATACAAAAAGGAGACAAAAAAGAGAAAGAAAAAAGAAGACAAGAGTCAGAGGCAGATGACTTCCTGCTGGACGCAGCAGAATTTTGGGATATCGTCTTTTTTGGTCAAGGACCAAGGGGCATCATGTTAATAGCCCAATCGATTTTTAGAAAATATATTCTATTACCTTCATTGATAATAGCTAAAAACATTGTCCGTATATTATTATTTCAAATTCCTGAGTGGTCCACGGATTTCAAGGGTTGGAAGCGAGAAATACATGTTAAATGCACTTATAATGGTCTTCAATTCTCCACAAAAGACTTTCCAAAAAATTGGTTATCAGAAGGTATCCAGATCAAGATCCTATATCCTTTTCGCCTGAAACCTTGGCGCGGATCTAAACTGAAACCCTCTCATAAAGATCCAATGAAAAAAAAGCATAAAGATCCAATGAAAAAAAAGCATAAAGATCCAATGAAAAAAAAGAAAGTTAAAAAGAATGATTTTTGCTTTTTAACAGCTTGTGGACTGGAAAGTGACTTACCTTGCGGTCCTCCTCGAAGACGGCCTTCGTTTTTTCAGCCTATTTTTAACGAACTAGAAAAAAAAAGTGAAAAATGGAAAATTTTTAAAAAAGGAAAAAAATTGTTTCGAAAAGTCTCAGGAGAAACAAAAATTCCATTTGTAAAGGGAATAATAAAAAAACTTTCAAAAAGAAATCCAGTTTTGGAGTTGAGAGAAGAATTGGGCGAAACTAAAAAAGATTTGGGCGAAACTAAAAAAGATTCGATAATCAGTAATAAGATGATTGACGAATCATCCCTTCAAATTCAATCTATGGAGCGGACAAATTATTCATTAACAGAAAAAAAGATAAAAGATCTGACTGAGAGAACAAACACAATCAAAAATCAAATAGAAAAAATTATAAAAGACAAGAAATTAGAATCATCAAAAAAATTTTGGAAAATATTAAAAAGAAGAAATATTCGATTAATCCGTAAATTCTATTTATTTATAAAACTTTTTATTCAAAAGATATACATAGATATTTTTCTATATATCATTAAATATATCATTAATATTCCAAGACCCAATCCACAACTTTTTCTTGAATCAACAAAAAAAATGATTGATAAATTCATTTACAATAATGAAGCAAATCAAGAAAGAATTAATAAACCAAATAAAAATACAATTCATTTTATTTCAACTATAAAAAATATAAAAAACTCACTTTCGAATATTAGAAATCAAAATGCAAAAGCTTTTTGTGACTTATCCTCCCTCTCACAAGCATATGTATTTTACAAATTATCACAAACCCAAGTTATTAAATTCAAACCTATCCTTCAATATCACGGAACATCTCTTTTTCTTAAAAATGAAATAAAAGATTATTTTGAAGAACAAGGAATATCTCATTCCCAATTAAAACATCATTATGGGTTAAGACAAAAAATCTCTGGAATAAAGGAATGGAAAAACTGGTTAAGGAGTCATTATCAATACGATTATCAATACGATTTAGTTCAGAGTATATGGCTTAGATTAGTACCAGAACAATGGCGAAATAGAGTCAATCAACACTATATGGCTCAAAATAAAGATTTAACAAAATGGGATTCAGATGAAAAAGAAAGATTAATACATTACGAAAAAAAAAATGATTTTCAAGCGAATTCATTACTGAATCAAGAATATAAACTGAATCAAGAACAAAAACGGAATCAAGAACAAAAATATAAAAAAGATAATTTTAAAAAACACTATAGATATAATTTATTATCATATATATTTATTATATATCAAGATATGAGGGACTCATATACTTATGGATCACCATTACAAGTAAATAAGAGGGAAGAGATTCCTTATAATTACAACATGGATAAACGAAAATTTTTTGATATATTGGGGGATATTCCTATCCATAATTATCTAACGGGGAAAACGGGGAAAACGGGGAAATTTTCGCATAGAAAATTTTTTAATTGGAGAATTCTTAATTTTTGTCTTAGAAATAAGACCGATATTGAGTCCTGGGTCGATACCAGTACCAAGAGTAAGAAGACCAGTACCAAGAGTAAGAAAACCAGTACCAAGAGTAAGAAAAATATTAAGACTGTGATTAATAATTTTAATAATTATCAAATATCGAATCTGGAACTTTGGTTCTTCCCAGAATTTGTGCTACTATATAATGCATATAAGGTTGAACCATGGATCATACCAATAAAACTACTTCTTTTCAATTTTAATTTTAATGGAAAAAAAGAGGATCTTGTATCAGATGCAAAAAAAAAAAGAAAATTTAGATCCGTTCTCTCAAATCAAGAAAAAGATGTTGAAGAAGATTATGGTAAATCATCCAATCAAGAAAAAGGTAAATCATCCAATCAAGAAAAAGGTAAATCATACAATCAAGAAAAAGATGTTGAAGAAGATTATGGTAAATCATCCAATCAAGAAAAAGGTAAATCATCCAATCAAGAAAAAGGTAAATCATACAATCAAGAAAAAGATGTTGAAGAAGATTATGGTAAATCATACAATGAAGAAAAAGGTAAATCATACAATCAAGAAAAAGATGTTGAAGAAGATTATGGTAAATCATACAATGAAGAAAAAGGTAAATCATACAATCAAGAAAAAGATGTTGAAGAAGATTATGGTAAATCATCCAATCAAGAAAAAGGTAAATCATACAATCAAGAAAAAGATGTTGAAGAAGATTATGGTAAATCATCCAATCAAGAAAAAGGTAAATCATACAATCAAGAAAAAGGTAAATCATCCAATCAAGAAAAAGGTAAATCATCCAATCAAGAAAAAGGTAAATCAGATCAAGAAAAAGGTAAATCAGACAATCAAGAAAAAGATGTTGAAGAAGATTCTGGTAAATCAAAAAAACATAGAAAGGAAGACGAGAGCAAGAGAGAAGCTCGTTTATTCCTACAAAAGTATTTGTATTTTCAATTCGGATGGGATGCTGATTCTTTCGATGAAAAAATAATCAAAAATATCAAAGCATATTCTTTCATTCTTGGCCTGATAAATATGAATGAAACTTTTCTATACTCTGTTAGAAGAGGAGGAACGAATCTGGATATTTTGATGGATTCGGCGGATAAGTTACTTTTAACTTATCAATACCTACTCAAAAAAGGAGTATTGATTATCGAACCAATTCGCCGGTATGTAGAAATTGATGGACAATTTATTCTATATCAAACTATAAGTATTTCATTGGTTCATAAAAATAAACATGAAATTAATCAAAGACGCAAAAAAAAAAAAAGACGCAAAAAAAAAAACTATATTGAAAAAAATAATTTTGATGAATCCATTGCAAGACATCAAAAAATGACTGAAAATAAAGACAAAAATCATTATGATTTGTTTATTCCTGAAAATATTTTATCCCCTAACCACCGGAGAGAATTGCGAATTCGAATTTCTTTCAATTCAAGGGATAAAAATGGTATGCATAGAAATCCAGTATTTTTAAATAATGTAAAAAACTGTGGTCAAGTTTTGAATAAAAACAAACATCTTGATAGTGATAAAAAGAAACTAATTAAATTAAAGTTCTTTCTTTGGCCCAATTATCGATTAGAAGATTTAGCTTGTATGAATCGCTATTGGTTTAATAGTAATAATGGCAGTCGTTTCAGTATGGTAAGGATACATATGTATCCGCGTTTGAAAATTCGTCAATGGTACATTTTTCCATATATTATGATTGAAAACCGGATTGATTAATTTTATTTGAAAAAATTATAAAGTTCATAACGAACTTAAAATCATTGTGCATATTAAAATGAATGGTATTATTATTATTACTGATCAGTAAAATTCACATTCAAAAAAAGGGGGAGAGAAATTTTTGTTTTATGGTAAAAAATTCATTCATCTCAGTTATTTTTCAAGAAAAAAAAGAAGAAAACAAGGGGTCCGTTGAATTTCAAATAGTCAGTTTCACCAATAAGATACGAAGACTTACTTCACATTTGGAATTGCACAAAAAAGACTATTTATCTCAGAGAGGTCTACGTAAAATTCTAGGAAAACGTCAACGGCTTCTGTCTTATTTATCAAAGAAAAATAACATACGTTATAAAGAATTAATTAGTGAGTTGGATATTCGGGAATCAAAAAATCGTTAATTTGATTGAATTAGTCGATTTATTATATTTTTCATTTTGATGTACTTCTTTTCGTTTTCAACAATTCATGTAAGAATGAATCGAGGAAAAACTTATGAATCTATCAGCTACAGAAAAAGACCTTATGATAGTCAATATGGGACCTCACCACCCATCAATGCACGGTGTTCTTCGTCTCATCGTTACTCTAGATGGTGAAGATGTTGTTGACTGTGAACCAATATTAGGTTATTTACACAGAGGAATGGAAAAAATTGCGGAAAACCGAACAATTATACAATATTTGCCTTATGTAACACGTTGGGATTATTTAGCCACTATGTTCACGGAAGCAATAACCGTAAATGGACCAGAACAATTGGGCAATATTCAAGTCCCTAAAAGAGCCAGCTATATCAGAGTAATTATGTTGGAGTTGAGTCGTATAGCTTCTCATCTATTATGGCTTGGACCTTTTATGGCCGATATTGGTGCACAGACCCCCTTTTTCTATATTTTCAGAGAAAGAGAATTAGTATATGATCTATTCGAAGCTGCCACCGGTATGAGAATGATGCATAATTATTTTCGTATCGGAGGAGTAGCGGCCGATCTACCCTATGGCTGGATAGATAAATGTTTGGATTTCTGTGATTATTTTTTAACAGGAATTGTTGAATATCAAAAACTTATTACGCGAAATCCTATTTTTTTAGAACGAGTTGAAGGGGTAGGGGTTATTGGTGGAGAAGAAGCAATAAATTGGGGTCTATCCGGCCCAATGCTACGAGCCTCTGGAATCAAATGGGATCTTCGTAAAGTTGATCATTATGAGTGTTACGACGAATTTGATTGGGAAATCCAGTGGCAAAAAGAAGGAGATTCATTAGCTCGTTATTTAGTCCGAATCAGTGAAATGACGGAATCCATAAAAATAATTCAACAGGCCCTGGAAGGAATTCCGGGGGGTCCCTATGAGAATTTAGAAATCCGATGTTTTGATCGAGAAAGGGATCCAGAATGGAATGATTTTGAATATCGATTCATTAGTAAAAAACCTTCTCCTACATTTGAATTACCGAGACAAGAACTTTATGCGAGAATGGAAGCCCCAAAGGGAGAATTAGGAATTTTTCTGATAGGAGATCAAAGTGGTTTTCCTTGGAGATGGAAAATTCGCCCGCCGGGTTTTATCAATTTGCAAATTCTTCCTCAGTTAGTTAAAAGAATGAAATTGGCTGATATTATGACGATACTAGGTAGCATAGATATCATTATGGGAGAAGTTGATCGTTGAAATGATAATTTATACAACAGAAGTAGAAGATATCAATTCCTTTTACAGATTGGAATCCTTAAAAGAGGTCTATGGGATCATATGGATGTTTGTCCCTATTTTGACTCTTGTATTGGGAATCACAATAGGTGTACTAGTAATTGTATGGTTAGAAAGAGAAATATCTGCAGGAATACAACAACGTATTGGGCCTGAATACGCCGGCCCTTTGGGAATTCTTCAAGCTCTAGCAGATGGAACAAAACTGCTTTTCAAAGAGAATATTCTTCCATCTAGAGGAAATACTCGTTTATTCCGTATTGGACCGTCTATAGCAGTCATATCCATTTTACTAAGTTTTTCAGTAATTCCTTTTAGCTCTCGCCTTATTTTAGCCGATCTCAATATCGGTATTTTTTTATGGATTGCCATTTCAAGTATTGCTCCTGTTGGACTTCTTATGTCAGGATACGGATCAAATAATAAATATTCCTTTTTAGGTGGTCTGCGAGCTGCTGCTCAATCGATTAGTTATGAAATACCATTAACTCTATGTGTTTTATCAATATCTCTACGTGCGATTCGTTGAAATATAAACTTTTCTTTTCCCTATTCCTTTCGTTCTATAAAATAAGCTGAATGGATTGAATAGATATCTTCGTTATTTTATTATCCTTCAGGTTGATAAACTAAATTAGATAGTTATATATGAGTGAAAGAAAGCAGCTTATAAATTCGCAGTAAATTAAACAAAAAAAAATTTAATCTCATTTCCTATGTACAAGAGTTAAGTGGAAGAAAACATAAGTGGAAGAAGTCTTTACCCCAAGACGGGTTGATTAGTCAATCTAGCTTGAAGCGGGCTCAAAAGATCAACCGTATAGAGTTTTGGCTATCCTTTGTATAGATTCCCATACATGTATTGCCAAACCAAACGGGGGATTGAACAAAAAAATGAGTGGATGGTTAGGAACACCAAAATACACAAAGGATTAGTAATGGAGATTATGTAAATTATATAAAAAGGATATTTCTGGATAACATAAAAAGAATACTAATTGGGGCTTTAAATTAGTAGAAATGAGTAGGCAGTACTACCCACGATTCCGGTCCAGAGTATGCTCCTATCCACCGATTAAAGTAATGACTATCAGGAACGAAATAATCCTTTACTATTTTTTAGTTTAAGCCCCCATTCGTAATTTTCTCAGATCAGAAAGAAGAATAGGAACGAAAAAGAAAGAATAAAAAATAAATATTTTTTTTTTTTTTATTCTTTCTTTCATATATATAGAGAGATATAATCTGTGTCATGATTTATGAGCTAATGTAATATTTAATTTTTTTCGTAATCGAAAACAATGGGTTGAAATATCTATTGATATTTCTACAAGAAGTATTTTATTGAAGGCTTAAGTTATTACTCAACAAATAAAAATTGAAATTAGTAACGGGCGAGATCAATTCAGAAGCACTTTTTTTATTCTTCATAATATAGCAGACAGAATTCCATTGGTATAATTTTGGACCTTCCAATCCATTTTTTCTCTATCTATTCTACAACCATACGAAGAGAAATAATACTGATTCGGTCCTTAAATTTATTTGTGACCCACGAGGAGCCGTATGAGTTGAAAACCTCATGTACGGTTTTGGACTAGCGATGGGAACAGTGATGTTATCATCGACTATAATTATCTAACAGCTCAAGTACAGTTGATATAGTTGAGGCGCAATCAAAATATGGGGTTTGGGGATGGAATTTGTGGCGTCAGCCAATAGGGTTTATCGTTTTTCTAATTTCTTCTCTAGCAGAATGTGAGAGATTACCTTTTGATTTACCAGAAGCCGAGGAAGAATTAGTAGCAGGGTATCAAACCGAATATTCGGGTATCAAATTTGGTTTATTTTATGTTGCTTCCTATCTAAATCTATTACTTTCTTCCTTATTTGTAACAGTTCTTTACTTGGGGGGTTGGAATATTTCCATTCCGTACGTATTCGTCCCTGAGCTATTTGAAATAAATAAAATGAATGGAATCTTTGGAACGACAATTGGTATCTTTATTACATTAGCTAAAACTTATTTGTTTTTGTTTATTTCTATCGCAACAAGATGGACTTTACCTAGGTTAAGAATGGACCAATTATTAAATCTTGGATGGAAATTTCTTTTACCCATTTCTCTCGGTAATCTATTATTAACAACTTCTTTCCAACTTCTTTCACTGTAAAGAAAAAAAGAATACGAGATTCATGACTTGGTTCAAACAAGAGAAAGAAACAAACATAAAATTATTCATAGATATTCACGATATGTTCCCTATGGTAACTGGGTTCATGAATTATGGCCACCAAACAGTCCGAGCAGCAAGGTACATTGGTCAAGGTTTCATGATTACCTTATCCCACGCAAATCGTTTACCTGTAACTATTCAATACCCTTATGAAAAATTAATCGCATCAGAGCGTTTCCGTGGGCGAATCCATTTTGAATTTGATAAATGCATTGCTTGTGAAGTATGTGTTCGTGTATGCCCTATAGATCTGCCTGTTGTTGATTGGAAATTTGAAACGGATATTAGAAAAAAACGATTGCTTAATTACAGTATTGATTTCGGAATTTGTATATTTTGTGGTAACTGCGTTGAGTATTGTCCAACAAATTGTTTATCAATGACTGAAGAATATGAACTTTCTACTTACGACCGTCACGAATTGAATTATAATCAAATTGCTTTGGGCCGTTTACCAATGTCAGTAATTGACGATTATACAATTCGAACAATTTTGAATTCGCCTCAAAGAAAAACTGAGTAAGTAAACCTCCTATTCTATTAAAGAGAAATTTCCAATTCTTTTAAGGTTCCGTTTTGGTTTAAGTTAAAAGAATATTTGGTTTGACTTAAAAGAATGAGGCCTTTACTCTTTGTTTGGTCAATAAATAAAAATTCAATTACAAATTAACTGGTTGATAAGAATTTCGAATTCATTTTTCTTGAAAATCTATTAATATATTCGTAATTATTTCGAAATATATAGTTTCAAAAAACAAAATACCCTTTCGAACCGAACAAAAAAAAAGAATTAAAAACGAAACAATAATTGTACTTAGATCAATTCACACCTAATAGATTAGGATTTTATTCAATTAGGAACGTATCATAAAAAAAAAATTCCTGGTCGGGTCAATAAGATCATGAAAAGCATTTCGATTTATTTATCTCTTATTTTACATATAATGGATTTGCCTGGACCAATACACGATTTTCTTTTAGTTTTTCTGGGATCGGGTCTTATATTAGGGGGCCTGGGAGTGGTATTACTTACCAATCCAATTTTTTCTGCCTTTTCATTGGGATTGGTTCTTGTTTGTATATCCTTATTCTATATTCTCTCAAATTCTCATTTTGTAGCTGCTGCCCAGCTTCTTATTTATGTGGGAGCCATAAATGTTTTAATCCTATTTGCTGTGATGTTCATGAATGGTTCAGAATATTATAAAAATTTTAATCTGTGGACCATTGGGAATGGCCTTACTTCGTTGATTTGTACAAGTATTCTTGTTTCGCTAATTACTACTATATTAGATACATCATGGTACGGGATTATTTGGACTACAAGATCAAACCAAATTATAGAACAAGATTTGATAAGTAATAGTCAACAAATTGGAATTCATTTAGCAACAGATTTTTTTCTTCCATTTGAATTCATTTCACTAATTCTTTTAGTTGCTTTGATAGGTGCAATTGCTGTGGCTCGTCAGTAATAAATCTTTCTAACTAGGAATAGCAAGCAATCCAAATTAAACTTTTTTCTGTCTTATCGCATCTATTTTCCTTGAATTCTTGTTCGTGTATAAAATATAAAATAGAAATTCGTTTATTCGAGATATTTCCAATATATTCTTTTTGTTATATTCTATTCTAGTCAATCAAATCCGTTGAATTATTGTTCATATTAAAATGAATCGAAATTGATAAGGAGTTGGTCAATGATGCTCGAACATATACTTGTTTTGAGTGCCTATTTATTTTCTATCGGTATTTATGGATTGATCACGAGTCGAAATATGGTTCGGGCCCTTATGTGTCTTGAACTTATACTGAATGCGGTTAATATAAATTTTGTAACATTTTCTGATTTTTTTGATAGTCGGCAATTAAAAGGAAATATTTTATCAATTTTTGTTATAGCTATTGCAGCCGCTGAAGCAGCTATTGGATCAGCTATTGTTTCCTCAATTTATCGTAACAGAAAATCAACGCGTATCAATCAATCAACTTTGTTGAATAAGTAATATTAATAATATTAAATTATAAGATTCACCAATTTGAATTAGCATGTCCAATATGTTGGAATCTACATCATGTTTTCGAAAACGTAAGAAATCAAAGTATCTTGGTCCTTTCTTATGAGTTGATCCCGAAGGAAATTGATTAGAAAATTTCTGGTAAATCGTTGATTCATCTGGTGTTTAACTATAATGATTCATTTACAAGTTTACTAGATTGAAATTTTATGATGTTCAAAAAATTATAGATCCCATGTCACATTCAGTAAAAATTTATGATACATGTATAGGGTGTACTCAATGTGTCCGAGCCTGCCCCACCGATGTGTTAGAAATGATACCTTGGGATGGATGTAAAGCTAAGCAAATTGCTTCCGCTCCAAGAACAGAAGACTGTGTTGGTTGTAAGAGATGTGAATCCGCTTGTCCAACAGATTTCTTGAGCGTTCGAGTTTATTTATGGCATGAAACAACTCGAAGTATGGGTCTAGCTTATTGATACGTTCCCGAAAACCCCACTTGAATACATTTTGAATCCATTTTATTTTTTTTTTACTGAAAAAACCCGTGCTCAAAAAAAATCTTTTTTGAGCACGGGTTTTTCTGGTCCAAGTGCATCTTGTCTTTACCACGAATTATTTTCCTTGGTTAACAATAATTGTAGTTTTACCAATATCTGCAGGTTCTTTAATTTTCTTTCTTCCTCATAGAGGAAATAAGCTAATTAAGTGGTATACTATGTGTATATGCATATTTGAACTCCTTCTAACAACCTATGCATTTTGTTATCATTTCCGATTGGACGATCCATTAATCCAGCTGGAGGAAGATTATAAATGGATAAATTTTTTTGATTTTTACTGGAGATTGGGAATAGATGGACTTTCTATAGGGCCCATTTTACTGACAGGATTTATCACTACTTTAGCTACTTTGGCGGCTTGGCCAGTTACTCGAGATTCGCGATTATTCCATTTCTTGATGCTAGCAATGTACAGTGGTCAAATAGGATCATTTTCTTCTCGAGACCTTTTACTTTTTTTCATCATGTGGGAGTTCGAATTAATTCCCGTTTATCTACTTCTATCCATGTGGGGGGGAAAGAAACGTCTGTACTCGGCTACAAAATTTATTTTGTACACTGCGGGGGGTTCCATTTTTTTATTAATAGGAGTTTTGGGTATCGGTTTATACGGTTCTAATGAACCAACATTAAATTTTGAAACATTAGCTAATCAATCGTATCCTGTCGCACTGGAAATCATATTCTATATTGGATTTCTTATTGCTTTTGCTGTCAAATCGCCGATTATACCCTTACATACGTGGTTACCAGACACCCATGGGGAGGCACATTACAGTACTTGTATGCTTCTAGCCGGAATTTTATTAAAAATGGGAGCGTATGGATTAGTTCGCATCAATATGGAATTATTACCCCACGCTCATTCCATATTTTCTCCCTGGTTGATAATAGTGGGTACAATGCAAATAATTTATGCAGCTTCAACATCTCTTGGTCAACGGAATTTAAAAAAAAGAATAGCCTATTCCTCCGTATCTCATATGGGTTTCATAATTATAGGAATTGGCTCTATAACTGATACGGGACTCAACGGAGCTATTTTACAAATAATATCTCATGGATTTATCGGTGCTGCACTTTTTTTCTTGGCAGGAACGAGTTATGATAGAATGCGTCTTTTTTATCTCGACGAAATGGGTGGAATGGCTATTCCGATTCCAAAAATATTTACGATGTTCAGTATCTTATCGATGGCTTCTCTTGCATTACCGGGCATGAGTGGTTTTGTTGCAGAGTTGATAGTCTTTTTTGGAATAATTACCAGCCAAAAATATTTTTTAATGCCAAAAATACTAATTACTTTCGTAATGTCAATTGGAATGATATTAACTCCTATTTATTCATTATCTATGTCACGTCAAATGTTCTATGGATACAAGCTATTTAATGCTCAAAGTTCTTATTTTTTTGATTCTGGACCACGAGAGTTATTTGTTTCGATCTCTATCTTTCTACCAGTAATAGGTATTGGTATTTATCCGGATTTTGTCCTCTCATTATCAGGTGAGAAGGTCGAAACTATTCTATATAATTATTTTTATAGATAGTTTTGATGAATAAAACAAAAAATCAAAAAGTAATCCTATGATTTTTAAAATTGTTCGTTGTACAGTGAAAAAAAAAAGAAAGAAGTCTTTTTTCTTCTCTTAAGTTTAAGTTAAGTAAAAAAAGGTAAAAGAATTAAATTGAATTTTAATCAGACATCTTTGGCTTTTGTTAGAACCTTTTGAATCAAGTAGTGGAGTGATTCAAAAGGTTCTTGACAGCTTACAATAAGTTTTCTTATATATACGCTGTCCTATCTTAGTATTTGTTAGGCTTAGCCTTTTTATTCAATTCAATTAGATGTTAATGTAAATGAACCATAACTATGTAAACCTATTCCTAATAGATTGACCCCAAAATAGCATATCCAAATTATAAGAAATCCCATAGAAGCCACAAGTGCGGAATTTACACCTTCCAAATTTTTATTTGTTCGGGTATGTAAATAAATCGCGAATACGGTCCAAGTAATAAATGCCCAAGTTTCCTTTGGGTCCCAATTCCAATATGATCCCCACGCCTCATTAGCCCATACGGCTCCCGAAAGAATTCCTATGGTTAAAAAGATAAACCCGAGACTAATAATACGATAACTCCAACGATCCAATTGTTGAGTCAATTGATACCTGTAAAAATTTTTAGAAGAAAGAAAATAAGTGTTTAATAAAACATTGCTTCTTTCATTCATGTATTGGATTTCGCCAAACGAAAATGACTGATTTAATAAATTATTGTTTTTACCAATAATTTTTATGGCTTTTCGAAATGTAATGACTAGAAGAGCTACTGATAATAATGATCCACATAAAAGAGCTGCATAGCCTAATACCATCATACTTACGTGCATCATTAACCACTGGGATTGGAGAGCAGGCGCTAATATTGCGGATTGATGCATTTTGGTTAAAAGACCCGAAGTGGCAAAGCCTTGGGTAAAAATAACACTTGGTGCGGTTATTGCGCTTAAATCATTTTTACGCTTTTTAAAATAGTAAACCATATGAATAAGGGAGAAACCCCATGAAAGAAAGATTAATGATTCATATAAATCACTTAATGGGAAATGTCCTGAATAAATCCAACGAGTGACTAATAATCCTGTTATACAGAAAAAGGTAACTATCATGCCCTTTTCTGATGAATCATATAGTCCTACGACTTCATCGACTAATAAGAATAAGGTTAAAAAATGAATTGTAATTACAATTGAAACGACCGAAAAGGATATATGAGTTAATATATGCTCTAAAGTTGAAAAAATCATAAGAATTCTGAAAAAAGCGAGGGTTTCTAGATTTTATGGAATGGAAATCAGGAATTAAATTCATTATAGGACTTATTCTATCTCTTTTAGAAGATACTATGCCGCTACTCGGACTCGAACCGAGATGCTCTAGCACTGCTTCCTAAGAGCAGCGTGTCTACCGATTTCACCATAGCGGCTTGCTCGAAATCATAATAAGCCATTTTTTATTCAATCGTCGAGATTGAAGGTGAAGGGGTCAATTCAATGTAAAATGTAAAAGAAGCATTTAATTTAAATTGATGAATAAAAACTCGTTTAAATAGCAATTTGAAGGTTCAAAAAGAATCTTTATTATTTATCGTTTTATTTAATTATCCTTTTTTTTATTTAATATTTAATTTAATATTTAATTATTTCAACAGAGATTTTATAGTTTGTGTTTTCCTAAAAGAGAACTCCTCTATTGTAACTAAACTAACTAGTTGTAACTTCAATTCATAGATAGAATTCAACAAAAAAATGTTCTTTATCATTTTAATTTTTTAATGATTCATCTCTCATTCTTTTATATGATTTTTATGAATCTATAAAAAAAAAAATGCTTATCAATTGAATGAATAAATGAATGAAAAAATATTATTTTTAGAGATCACAATTTCAGCACCACATCCAATGATTTCAAAAGATTTATGTAATTTGCATAGCTTTGTATTAATCGTTAGGATTTTGCGTTTTAAGGATTTATCAAACCAACTAGATATTGGGTTGTACACGTTACGTTATATAAAAAGCGTTTCGATTCCTGTCATAATTGTACCATACTTCAAAAAAGTATTTCGAATTTCGAATTCTAAAAATATGTCTTGATTCATCTTCTTATACAAACATAGAATTTTTTTAGATCATTTTAAATTGATACATTATTTGTATATCCACTAAATTATAAAGGGAGTTTTCTCAATTGGGTTGAAAGCAAGGGAAGGATATATAGTAATTCAGAGAAATAATGATTCATAAAGTTACAAAATTGAAACTTAATGGATTAGTTTCAACAACCCAGTTAAAGCTCTTATATATATGTGCTCCGATATAGCTATAGTATAAATATACAAATTTTTATTATTTAATTATTTAATTATTTATTATTATAAATTGAAATTGAATATTATAAAAATAACAAATTATTATAACACTAAGATACCAAATGGGGCGATGGGGAAAATGAGAATCCCCATCCCGGAAATGAAAAAAAAAAAGATATTCAAAAAAGAAAACCTTTGTATCTTATTCGAGTTAAACCAATTCAGATTAAAAAAAAATTATTTGTCGTACAAAAAAACTTTTTGAATTACCCGTAAAAATAGATCTCGATAATGAAAAAGCTTTCAACGCCGCCCAATATCCTTTCTTTTTCCAAACATTTTTTCGAATACGCTTTTTTGATGTAGAAGTACGTTTTTTTGGAACTGCCATTCAAAAAAAAGGTTATTTAGTGCTATAGTTGGATGTCAAAGACATCTATTTTTAAAACAAAATGATCGGTGTCTTTATGTCATTATTTATCTATTCCTATAGATTTTCTAGATTAATAGATTTTCTAGATTATAATTATCTATATACTACTATATAAATTTCATAAGAACTAAATAGAGATGGGAAAATAACATAAAATGCTTCTATTCTAGAAAAAAAAAAAAAAAAAAATATGATATAACCTTTTTTTATTTATATTCCATACACTATCCAGAAAAAAAGAAGAATTTGTATTTAATTTATTGGTACCTTTCTTTTTTATATCTCCATTCAAATCTATAGGATAGATTAGGATCTATTATGATATATAAATTGAATTGATGAAATCAAAAAAACGTAAAAAAGAGTCTTTCCTTCTCTATCTCTGCCTATTTTTTTTGTCGTCCTACATTTATAATTTATACATCTCCATTTATACACGAAAAATACATCAAAACAAAAAAATGTAAAAAAACCATTTTATTTACCTAATAAAAAACAAACTTGAATTTTTTTCTATTAATTGGTAATTGGTCAAGCTCGAAGAGAGAGTATGCCCAATTTTCATTTTCAATCAAATTCGAATGAGACTCGTAATTAATCTGTTAAAGGATACATAATTTTGAAAAAAAAAAAGAATATTTTTTTTTTCCATTAGTAACTCGGTGATATCATTTGATTACTTCTAACTTCGAAATTTGAATATTTTTGAAATATTTGAGAAAGATTAAAAGATTAATAATAGAAAATTCCAGTTAACTTTGTAATATCTTGATTGTATTATTGCTCCCTTTCCATCAAAAGAGATAAGAGCCGGTGAATCAGAAACGATTAATTAAGAAAGAATAAGAAAAAAGTTTTTATGGAGCATACATATCAATATTCATGGATCATACCTTTTGTGCCACTTCCAATTCCTATTTTAATAGGAATGGGACTCCTACTTTTTCCGACGGCAACAAAAAATCTTCGTCGTATGTGGGCTTTTCCCAATATTTTATTGTTAAGTATAGTTATGATTTTTTCGGTCGATCTGTCTATTCAGCAAATAAATAGAAGTTCTATCTATCAATATGGATGGTCTTGGACCATCAATAATGATTTTTCTTTCGAGTTTGGCTACTTTATTGATTCACTTACCTCTATTATGTCAATATTAATCACTACTGTTGGAATTTTTGTTCTTATTTATAGTGACAATTATATGTCTCATGATCAAGGATATTTGAGATTTTTTGCTTATATGAGTTTATTCAATACTTCAATGTTGGGATTAGTTACTAGTTCTAATTTGATACAAATTTATATTTTTTGGGAATTGGTTGGAATGTGTTCTTATCTATTAATAGGGTTTTGGTTCACACGACCTGTTGCGGCAAACGCTTGTCAAAAAGCGTTTGTAACTAATCGGATAGGCGATTTTGGTTTATTATTAGGAATCTTAGGTTTTTATTGGATAACGGGAAGTTTCGAATTTCAAGATTTGTTCGAAATATTTAATAACGTGATTTATAATAATGAGGTTCATTTTTTATTTGTTACTTTATGTGCCTCTTTATTATTTGCCGGCGCAGTTGCTAAATCTGCGCAGTTTCCCCTTCATGTATGGTTACCTGATGCCATGGAGGGGCCTACTCCTATTTCGGCTCTTATACATGCTGCCACTATGGTAGCAGCGGGAATTTTTCTTGTAGCCCGCCTTCTTCCTCTTTTCATAGTTATACCTTACATAATGAATCTAATATCTTTGATAGGTATAATAACAGTATTATTAGGGGCTACTTTAGCTCTTGCTCAAAAAGATATTAAGAGGGGTTTAGCCTATTCTACAATGTCCCAACTGGGTTATATGATGGTAGCTCTAGGTATGGGGTCTTATCGAGCCGCTTTATTTCATTTGATTACTCATGCTTATTCGAAGGCATTGTTGTTTTTAGGATCCGGATCCATTATTCATTCCATGGAAGCTATTGTTGGATATTCTCCAGATAAAAGCCAGAATATGGTTTTTATGGGCGGTTTAAGAAAGCATGTGCCAATTACACAAATTGCTTTTTTAGTGGGTACACTTTCTCTTTGTGGTATTCCACCCCTTGCTTGTTTTTGGTCCAAAGATGAAATTCTTAGTGACAGTTGGTTGTATTCACCGATTTTTGCAATAATAGCTTGGTCCACGGCCGGATTAACAGCATTTTATATGTTTCGGATCTATTTACTTACTTTTGAAGGACATTTAAACATTAATTTTCAAAATTATAGTGGCAAAAAAGGTAGCTCCTTCTATTCAATAAAACTATGGGGTAAAAAAGAAGAGCAAACAATGATTAACAGAAATTTTCCTTTATCCCCTTTATTAACAATGAATAATTTATTAACAATGAATAATAATGAGAAGCCATATAGAATTGGTGGTAATGTAAAAAAAGGGGCTCTTATTACTATTACGAATTTTGGCTACAAGAAGGCTTTTTCTTATCCTCATGAATCGGATAATACTATGTTATTTCCTATGCTTATACTGGTTCTATTTACTTTTTTTGTTGGAGCCATAGCAATTCCTTTTAATCAAGAAGGAATACATTTGGATATATTATCCAAATTATTAACTCCATCTATAAATCTTTTACATCAAAATTCAAATGATTTTGAGGATTGGTATCAATTTTTAACAAATGCAACTTTTTCAGTGAGTATAGCTTGTTTTGGAATATTTACAGCATTCCTTTTATATAAGCCTTTTTATTCATCTTTACAAAATTTGAACTTACTAAATTCGTTTGCAAAAAGGGGTCCTAAAAGAATTTTCTTGGATAAAATAATATATTATTTGATATACGATTGGTCATATAATCGTGGTTACATAGATACGTTTTATTCAATATCCTTAACAAAAGGTATAAGAGGATTGTCCGAACTAACTCATTTTTTTGATAGGCGAGTAATCGATGGAATTACAAATGGAGTAGGCATTACAAGTTTTTTTGTAGGAGAAAGTATAAAATATGTAGGGGGAAGTCGCATCTCTTTTTATCTATTGTTGTATTTATTTTATGTATTCATTTTTTTAGTAATTTACTACTTTATTTTAAAATTTTCATTTTTAAATATAATTTAAAATTTTATGAAAATTTTCATTTATATTTTTATATTATTTTATATTATATTATTTTATATTATTATATTTTTATATTTTAATTTATGAATTTAAAAATAGTTAATAATTAAAAATTTTAACTA
>NW_028322734.1:50000-55000 GCF_047325235.1 Durio zibethinus
TATTATTAATTATTTATTATTAATTATTATTATTTATTATTAATTATTATTAATATTTTCTATTTTTATATGTTATTTTTTCTTGTTATTTTCTCTGTTTTTTTATCTTATTTTATGTTATTTTTTTTTTTTTATCTTATTTTATGTTATTTTTTTAAATGCAATTACTTCATTTATTCAATTGATCTTTTTTCTCTATATTTTATATCAATAAAATTAGCTCAATAAAATCTGTTATAGAACACGGTATTCTATAGTAGCAAAGCAATAAGAAATACGAATAATAAATAAAAAAGTATGAATAAAACAAAAGAGGGGGGAGGAAATTATAAAGAAAAATTTATACAAAGCTAGATATGAGTCATCCACCCCCTCTTTTTTGTATTTCATTAATTGAATTTTGTTTGATTAAGACTAAGTTCCGTAAAAACCCCGGCCTTCTTTAAAATATCATGGACAGTTCCTGTGGGTTGAGCTCCTTTTTCAAGGGAAATAGAGAATAGCGGGAACATTCAAATGGGTTTGATTATTTATCGGATCATAAAAACCAACTTTTCGAAGATCTCTTCCCTCTCTTCGGGATCGAACATCAATTGCAACGATTCGATAAACGGCTCATTGGGATAGATGTAGTTAAATAATACCCCCCCCCTAGAAACGTATAAGAAGTTTTCTCCTCGTACGGCTCGAGAAAAAAAAAAAAAATGATTAAAAGTTATGTCTATTAAAAGTTATGTCTATGTATGGAATTATAATGTATGTAATTAGAATGTCAAAAAGATCCATAAACCCGGCAAATCAATTAGACATTTAAACCCGTCTTTTTTTTTTCAAAAAAAAAGAAGAAAAAAGCATTCGTACTCTCATAACTCAAGTCAAATAACTCTCAAAATGCTCAAAAAAAAATCCTTAGGCATTCTTTTATTGAGTGGTCTCTAACCCCTTTTTTTGTTTGTCTCGTTTAGAATCGATTTCGATTCTTCATTTTGATCTAGTTGTTGAGACAATTGAAAAGGGTATTTCCTTGTTCTGGATCCTTTATCTTTGTCTTGAATCATTGGGTTTAGACATTACTTCGGCGATATTTAATCATTTCAAAAATGGCAGCAACATGCCCCTTTTTCTCTCTTTTTTTCTTTCTATCAAAGAATCATATGAACGATTAATTCCCGCATTATACACTTTTGATCGAAAGAGTTTTACCAATTCCAACAATTTTTCTTTTTGATTTGAAAATAGTTTGAATCGGAGCTTTTCGATTTCTATATCAAAAATAGACTTACGAAGTTGTTCCAACTTATTTATTTCCATTAATTAACCCTAGATCCTTGCCCCTGAAAAATGGATGTTTCTCTTCGAGCTCCATCCTGTACTATTTACATTACAACCCAACAAAAAGACGGATTATAATAGAACAGAACAAAGGATGTCGAGCCAAAAGCACCTTCATTTCTACATAATGGAAGGTGGTGGGTTTTGACATCCACAGCCGATCATGTCCTTCAAGTCGCACGTTGCTTTCTACCACATCGTTTCAAACGAAGTTTTACCATAACATTCCTCTAGTTTGGAACATTGATTCAATTATGGAATCATGAATAGTCATTGGTTCAGTCGATACATAGTAATCTATCTATACTTTTTCCTTCTATATGAAATCAATTTCCTTCTATATGAATCTATATGAAATAAATAGATAATTTAGGAAGAAAAAGCCTCAATAAGAATTCAAATTAACCCATATTGTATGAATACAATATATTTTTATTTTTTTATACTTTTATTAATATTAAGCTTTTCTATTCTAATTAATAAGAAATTAATAATATAATTAATAATAATAATATTACGAATATTATAAATAACACAAATAAACTAATCTTTTTGAATCTGCCTTGCATCTTCAAATAACTCGATAGATCAAATAACTCGATAGAATAGATTCGCCAATCTCACAGTTCTTCGAGTGCCAATCTTAAGAAATCATTAAAAATCAAAAGCAAGAATCACATTTTCTCCAATATTTGACTCTTAGAAAGAAGGTTGTTAAAAAAAAAAGAGCAATTTAGATTCGGATATCGTTATTCTGATATATAAAAAGAGTAGGCTCTGGGACGAAAGGATTCGAACCTTCGAATAGCGGGACCAAAACCCGTTGCCTTACCACTCGGCCACGCCCCATTTAGATTTCTATTTGAAACTACTAAACACTAATATGGGTATTCCCTGTTCGTCAATTCCAGTTCCAAATAACTATGGAATAGATTAGATTCTTGCTAGGATTTTGGCACGTATGGATAGAGAATTAAACCGAATTTATTGATCATTACATATAATTCAATTAAGATATTGTATGAAAGTATGATTTCTTCTATTCTCTTGTAAGAATTGAAGGCTTTTTGATTGGGTGAGTTCAAAGAAGTATTGTTTAGTCTGCCTTATTTTCCTTTCTTCATTTTTTTCCTTATATCAAAAAACATATTAATAACTCAATCAAAATTATCTCCAAGAACAAAATTTTGTTATGCTTAATCTTAATATCTTTAATTTGATCTGTATCTGTTTGAATTCTGCCCTTTTTTCGAGTAGTTTTTTATTCGCCAAATTGCCCGAGGCCTATGCTTTTTTGAATCCAATCGTAGATTTTATGCCAGTAATACCTGTTCTCTTTTTTCTCTTAGCCTTTGTTTGGCAAGCTGCTGTAAGTTTTCGATGAGATCCTTAATACTGTCCTAGAAAAATTCATGATTTATTCAAGAAAAAAAAATTGTAACAATTGAAAAGATTAGATAAGTCTTACACTATGAACACTATGAACGAACCGAACCCTCAATTCAAAGATTGAAATTCTTGGATAGCCATGATAAAGCTGGATCATCCCATTTCCTCATTCTGACCCTTTTTCGCCGAAGAACCCTATTTGGATTAAAGTCCGCCACAATATATAATTGTTGGTATAAAAGAATTTTTTTTTGTAATGAAAAACTCAACTCTTATTATAAATGAATTTCTGAAAATTCTTTTCGATTTCTAGAAATTCTAGAAATCACTTTATTTCTTGGTGTCAAAATAGGCTATGTAGTATAAAAACGAGGAATCTATTTTCGTATAAAAATAGAAAAATAAAAATTGCGTATAATTGCGTATATATATAAATAGAAAAATAAAAATTGCGTATAATTGCGTATATAAATAGAAAAATAAAAACGAAGAATCCATTCTCTTCTTTTTACAAAAAAATTCTATGGGAGGTTGTACAATGCGTAATCTTAAATTCGTTGTTTACACCGCAACGATATTCTTTGTTTCTCTCTTCATCTTCGGACTCCTATCTAATGATCCGGGACGTAATCCTGGTAATCCTGGACGGGAAGAATAAAAAAGGGAGAGTTCCTTGCTTCATTTTTATAAATGGTATTAGGATTTGATCTATTCCACTGTCAAAAACCGAAATGGAAAGAGAGGGATTCGAACCCTCGGTACGAATAACTCGCACAACGGATTAGCAATCCGACGCTTTAGTCCACTCAGCCATCTCTCCTAATTTAGAAAAGATAATTACTATGTTACAGTTACAGCACGCAAAAAGAAATGCTTGAAAAAAGCCCTCTTTCCTTTGTTATATAGACCTTTGTTATTTTGTTATATAGATTTTTATTTATTTATATTTTTATTTATTTATATTAATATATTAATTATATTAATTTTTATTTATTTATATTAATATTAGAGTATTATTAATCTTATTAGGGTATTATTAATCTATATATCTATAGATTCTTAATTTTATTATATAGAATATAAATATATACAACTTTTATCAGTAATTCCATTTCATTTTGATTTCGCTCAAAAGGGACTTTTTTATTTCCAATTTCCACGGACCGGCCGGGTACTGACCCGGCCGGGCTCATTTTTTTATTTTCAACTCAAATAAATAATTTTTTCTATGATTCTGCGATCTGACTTGTTGTAACAAAAAAATCTTGTTATTGGATTGAATCAACAATCAGAAGCAGAAGAAGTACTATTTCCGTTCCTATGATATAGAATCCAAATATCATTTCGATTCTTTCTTTTCTTCCTCTTTCTTTTTATTTACATTTATTTTACTAGAATAACTAGAATAAATAATAAAAAAAACTATGGATTTTTGCACAATCCATTTTTATGTTATGACTAAGTTCTTTTGTCGAACCCTATCTATCAAAACTCCTATAACAAAGGAAAGAAGTTTTTATTTAGTTATTTTTATTTAGTTATTTAAATGAAATAACTACTCTTTTCCTAATTTTATCAAGTCTTCTGACAAAAGGCGGCAAGGCTCTAATTTTCAGGATTTTTTATCCCCCTATCTTGTGATCCTATCTTGATTACGCCCAATTCCCCTGTTCGACAAAGGGTCTCTTTATATACAATAATCGCATTGTAGCGGGTATAGTTTAGTGGTAAAAGTGTGATTCGTTCTATTAATCCCCTTAATAGTTAAGGGGTCCTTCGGTTTGATTCATATTCCGAGCAAAAACTTTATTTCTTAAAAGGATTTAATCCTTTACCTCTCAACGAAAGATTTGAGGAAGAATATACATTCTCGTGATTTGTATCCAAGGGCCAATTAAATTATATAATTATATGATTATATTCTAAATTGAAAAATTGGATTATGAAATTACGAAACATAATTTTTTTTTTTTTTTTGAATTGGATCAATACTTCCAGTTGAATAAGTATGAGGAAAAAATCCATGGATAAAGATAGAAAAGTGTATTTCTAATCGTAACTAAATCTTCAATTTTTTTTGATAGGATAGATTGAAGCAAAATAGCTATTAAACGATAACTTTGGTTTACTAGAGACATTTACATCTTGTTTTAGCTCGGTGGAAACAAAATGCTTTTCCTAAGGATTTTCTCAAATAGAAATAGAGAACGAAGTAACTAGAAAAATTGTTCTAATCCCACTCTTCTAGAAGGATCATCTAAAAAGCGAATTGTTTTGAA
>NW_028322734.1:57500-60000 GCF_047325235.1 Durio zibethinus
ACCCGTTGTCGGACTTGATGAATCGCTCTTTGTTGTTCAAAATGAATGGTTTCGTTTTTGTAATTTTCTAATTGTTCCAAAATCTTATAAGTTGAATTAATCAAATTCAATTTGTCTCGTTCTATCTCAGAGTATCCATTCACTCGAAACCGATCTGCCTCCATTTCCACTTTCCGTAAGCGGGCCCGGGCTTTTTCCAGCTGTTCAATAGCCCCCCCGCGTAGTTCTTCTGAATTTCGAATAGTATTCAAGATCCTCTCTTTTCGATTATCTAATAAATCACTTAATGAAAGTAGATTATCTTTACATTCATTTTTTTTTTTTATTTCAAAAATTCCATGATCCCTTCCCGAACCAAACATGAATATTTCGATTCATTTGGCTCTCACGCTCAATTATTTCTTATTTATTGGGACTTAATTCCCATATCTTTTTTTTTTTTCTAATGTAATGAGCTTACCCTCTCCCTCTCTTCTCTATTCATATTCCAAAATATCGAAACTGATCACTAATCCAAGACCAGAATATTCGGAGGATTCTTCTGACCAAAATAGAAAATATATCAAAAAACTAAACTAAAAAGTATAATAAATAAATAATAAATAAAAAATTTACATATAATTAATTTATAATAATTTATAATTGTATAATTGTACTTAGAATTGTATAATGTATAATTGTAATTTGTCAGCAAAGTTGTTTCTTTTTTTTTTTTCTTCAAATTCAAAGAATTCTTCTCACTTTATACATAGGTCATCGATTCAGCATTGGAAAAAGGGGCTCGAATCGTTTTATCGACATGAGTGTTTTATATCGAAAAAACATTTTCCACTATTTGAAAATATTTCTGTATTTATTAACATAGTAGTAGAAAGAGTACCCTGCTGCATCTGAACTTCAAACAGTTTGGCCTTAACCATGTTAATGGTCCCGGATTATTGGTTAATAGAGAATCAAAGTCGATGTACCAATGAATGACGAAATGCTATGGTTCTTAAATATGATTTTGAAATTTATTCAGAAGTAATTCGCGGGATCATGCACTCTTTTCTTTCCTAGTTATAATGAAAAAAAGTGCAACTGGGTGAATCCAGCCTATTCTTGAAATAAACAACTCGCACACACTCCCTTTCCAAAAAAGATCAATACACCAAGGACTACACTTAGATTTATTGGATTTGTTGCTAAAATATCGGTATTAAATCCGAAACTCCCGGCGGATGGCCAGTGACCCAAGGAAAGGAAAGAATCGGTTACATTTTTCATATGATCTCCTATTTTATTTTAGATAGACTAAAAAAAAAAAAAAAGAACTCGGTTCTTTTTTTTGTATTATATCACTTTGACTCCTTTTCTATTTATTCTATTCTATCATATTTAGATTATTCTAATTATTCTAATTCTATGTATTTCTTTTTTTTTTTTAATAAATTATTAATTTATTATTAATATTAATTAATTTATTATTATTAAATTATTCATTATTATAAATTTTTATTTACCTACGTCTAAACGGAGTCAAAAATAGATTCTATTTAGCTAGAAATGTATTTTTTTTTTTCAGTTGAAAATTCCCAATAATAATGATACTTATTAGAATTAGGGGGGGGCGGGTTTCATGTCAATGGCAAAATACCTCATTTGTTGCAACACTCCTTTAAACAATAAAAAAGGTTTCTCTTGAACTAAGAAGGGGAAGGAAGAAAGCGAGTCAGTGTGATAATTCCTCATCCTCAAATTAATCCTTCCCATGGATTATTGTCCCAACAAATAAGTAATTGTAGGGGTGAAATCTTGATATAATTCGAAAAAGCGAGGAGTAAGTCCCAAGCCATAAAATAAGAAAAAAAAAATACACAATTCTCATGTTTATAGGATTAAACAAAGGGATTCGCAAATAAAAGTGCCAATGCTACAACCAGCCCATAAATTGTTAAAGCTTCCATAAAAGCCAAACTAAGCAATAAAGTACCTCGTATTTTTCCCTCTGCCTCGGGTTGTCTCGCGATACCTTCTACAGCTTGGCCCGCAGCAGTACCTTGACCAACTCCAGGTCCAATAGAAGCAAGCCCGACAGCCAACCCAGCAGCAATAACGGAAGCGGCAGAAACCAGTGGATTCATGATAAGTTCCTCGCACCAAAATAAAGAAATGGTTAATGATACAATCATCCAATGAATTTTTACTTAATTATATTATTCCATCACTAAGATTCAACCTGCCCAAGTAACTAAGAACTCCGAATGGAAGTGAGAATATTATTGAACCGTCAGAACTATTTCGATATCTTTTTTTTAGTTCCTATCCACTGGATTTTTTTGAATCCGCGCATACTTTGTTCTTCCATTTCTTTTTTTCTAACCCATTCTTTGCTTTGAATTCTTCGTTTTGTCTTTATTTTATCTCTTTATTCATTCAATTCAGAGTCAAAGACGAAACAGAAGAACTTCTATTCTTCTATTGGAATCCCTATCTAAATCCACAGTAGTAGGGTGGATTA
>NW_028322735.1:0-40000 GCF_047325235.1 Durio zibethinus
TAGAACCCTTGTTGTTCATCCTATTGTCTCGGCTCGTCCGAAATAAAATAAAAAGGTATCTTCAAAAATCGAGAATTTCAATGATGTATTGTCTTTTATTTCTTTTTATTTATTAGCCTATCCATAAGAATACGAATGAAACCTCAATTCCTCCGTTTGAGCTAGAAGAGAATGTACAAATATTCCTTGAATATTTGAAGTTGTAATTAGTTTCTTATCATTCAATGAGCGTCTTGTATTTCATAAAAATTGGGGGCAATGTAATCCTTACGTAAAGGCCACCCTATCCAACTTTCGGGCATTAAGATACGTTTCAGTCGTGGATGATTCTCATAAGAGATTCCCAACATGTCATAAGATTCTCGTTCTTGAAAATCCGCACTTTTCCAAACCCAGAAAACAGACGGAATTCTAGGGTTACTCCTTGGAGCAAATACTTTTATACATACTTCTTCCGGTTGATCTACACCATACTCTATTCTCGTAAGATGATACACACTGGCTAACAGTCCGCCTGGTGCTACATCATAAGCACATTGGGAACGTAGATAATTGTAACCATATACATATAAAATAACAGCAATGGAATGCCAATCCTCGGGCTTTATTTGTAAAGTCTCTATTCCTTGGTAATCGAAGCCCAAAGATCTATGAACTAGCCCGTGTTTGACTAGCCAAACAGACAAACGGCCCTGCATCTTTTTTATCTCTCCCGCACTTTTCTTTTTTATTTGTAATTTGTATAAGATAAGTATTTCACATTTACGATGAAATCGAATTTATGAAGATTAATTCGTTGTTTGTTATTCTGTTTCTGAATCCTACCTAATTCACTAATTCGTGGGAAGATATTGAACTTTTGTAGTTGAAAAATGTTTCAGGAGGAATCTCTGAAGTAGATGGTGGTTGATAGAGTAATCCTTGATTATAATTTCCAGTATGAGTACTGCGTACAAGACAAAACTTGTGATTGGTAGTAAAACACCGATCCCCCTGTTGAGATCTAATTCGATCTTCATAGATTTCGCGAGATATTTTCTTACGAAGTTTTGTTATAGCATCTATAACTGCCTCGGGTTTAGGGGGACAGCCCGGCAAATAGACATCCACAGGAATTAGCTTATCGACTCCCCGAACAGTACTATAAGAATCAGTACTGAACATCCCTCCTGTAATTGTACACGCGCCCATAGCAATAACATATTTAGGTTCGGGCATTTGTTCATATAATCTCACTAAAGAGGGAGCCATTTTCATTGTTACTGTTCCAGCTGTTAAAATTAGGTCCGCTTGTCTAGGACTCGATCTTGGGACCAGCCCATAACGATCAAAGTCGAATCGTGAGCCTATTAATGAAGCAAATTCAATGAAGCAACAACTGGTACCATAAAGAAGCGGCCATAAACTGGAGAGTCTTGACCAATTTGAAAGATCATTTAATGTAGTTGAAATAACTGAGTTTTGGGTTGTTCGATCAAGTAAGGGAAATTCAATGGAATTCATACTCAATGTTATTATTATTTTTACTTTTTTCTTTCTTTTTATTATCTGAATATTCAGGAACTAAGACCATTCCAATGCTCCTTTTCGCCATGCATAAACTGAACCAACAATTAGGATAAGCACGAAAATTAAAGCTTCTATGAATACGGGTACCCCCAATACATCGAAACTCATTGCCCATGGATAAAGAAAAACCGTTTCAACATCAAAAACAACAAAAACTAGAGCAAACATATAATAACGGATTCGAAATTGTAACCAAGCATCGCCCATTGGTTCTATACCCGATTCATAACTAGAAAGTTTTTCTGGACCCTTTCTAATCGGGGCTAAAACTCCAGAAATTAGAAATGCCAAAATAGGAATAGCACTTGATATTATTAGAAATGCCCAGAAAATATCATATTCGTAAAGCAGAAACATAGACGAACTCCTATGAATGTGAAAAATAGACCGGATTAGTCGATTCGACCTGGAATTCATTGTCAAGTCATCCACAACTGTTTGTTTAGTCAAACCAACAATTCAGTTTGATCGAATCGTCTAGTTTCGTTTGTTTGCTGTTGCGTTTTAAGATTTATTGATTGGAATTAATCCTATTTACATTTCACTTATTTCGATTTAATTTCGATATAGTACTAATTTGTATTCGATATAGTACTAATTTGTATAGTAATAGTATAAATAGATATTTATACTATTACATTTATACTATTACATAGATATTTATACTATTACTATATAGTATAGTAGAATACTATACAAATCCAAAACAAGTAAAACTTTTTTGTTTTCACTTCATTTCGTATTTTTCTAAATAAAAGGAATTCTAATATATAACTAATATCTAATATGTATTAGAAATAAAAAAAAAAAAAAAAAACCTTTTCTCTTTTCTATTATCTTATTATCTATTATATATATAGAATATATATAGAATATAGAATAAATTTATATATATATTATATAGTATATTATATAGTTATATATAGAATATAGAATAAATTTATATATAGTTATATATAGAATACATTTTTTATTTTCTATCTATATTTTATAGATATTATATCTTTTTATAGATATTATCTATATATATATTATCTATATATATATATTTAATATATATTATATATATTTATGAGATTCTGTTGAAATGCGCTTTTGTTTTCAGTTTCTGAGCGATCTCCCTGTGAGCGAGCTTATGGGAATGATTTTAACCAAGCAACTGGAAGCGACCAGTTCCAATCAACAAAGAATACAATAATTAGGAAAAAAACTATACAACTTTTTTTATTTGTATTTGGATATTCTTTATTGTTTTAGTTTGCTTTAGTTTTAAGAATATTATTTTCATTTCATTTTTATTAATTTAATAAATATTTTTTTATTAATTTAATAAATATTTTAAATTAATAAAATATAAAAATTAATAAAATATAAAAATTAATAAAATATAAAAATTAATAAAATATAAAATAAAAATATAAAATATAGGGCTATACGGACTCGAACCGTAGACCTTCTCGGTAAAACAGATCGAACTGATTATTATCAAAATGATTCGACCTATTTCAAAGACCCAACATGCATTTTTTTGCATTGGGCTCTTTCATTAACTGATAGAAATATCAGTTAGTCTACCATATATATATTTTTTCTCTTAGAAAAAAAAGGAAGATGGTTCCATGTGCTCTGATTCATTACTGATACAGGAGCACTACCAAAGTGTTTCAAAGAAGGGAAAGTTTATCTTGACGTAGGTCTGCTTCTGGCCTAGATCAACCTAAGTTAAATGAAGTCTCTATCATCCTGATTAAAAAATCAAAGATGAAACTTCATACACCTTAAGATTCATAGGACGAAAAGAGAATTTTTGAGGTCCTTATACTCATTATGCCTAGCATTGAATAGACTGGGTATTCGCCCTATCAATATCTCAAATCAATGATAGGTTCGATTCGGATCCTGCTCCTGCCTAAACGGCACCCGAATCGAACCAAACCATTTGTCAGGCTATTGTTCTCTTGTTTTGTTCCTTCAAAGTAATGGAGTAAGACATCGATTTCTCAAAAGGATCAATTTTTTTTGATTGCATGATAGACTCCCCTGAAAAACATTGGCGCGCGTGTAAACGAGGTGCTCTACCTAACTGAGCTATAGCCCTTGTGTTTGTGATACATATTTTATCATATTATTTAGATAATTTCTTGTCAAGATGAATATTACATGATCCAACATCATAATCATACCTTTTTGGTCGGTTTGATTGGTATTGCTTAGAAGTAATATCGGATTTATAATCCATCGATGTGATAGGTCCCTTTTCTTTCTCTTTATGATTCCTTATGATAATAAATGACCTACTTAACTCAGTGGTTAGAGTATTGCTTTCATACGGCGGGAGTCATTGGTTCAAATCCAATAGTAGGTAGAACTTATTAGATACCATTGATCCCGGTGTCTAATAAGTTTTTCTACCCACCTTCTTTTATTGATTTTCTATCTTTTTCATCCTATTCTATTTCCGTTTTCAATTTTCAAATTTTTCGTTAGATCAAATTTCACTATTTCACTTTTGATTGTATTTGATTCTATTTAATCAGCAGAATAAAAATGGGATGTAGAAACGAAAGTTCTGTTTATACGGAAATTCTTTCGATTAACCAACTAGTTACGAAATCGCGTTGATAGCCTTTACTCGTGTCCTAGCCCATCTGAGAGCTAGATTTGCCTCAATTGTTTGCCTCTTGCCTTCAGCTTTCCTCAAGTTAGCTTCCGCTATTTCAAGAGCTTGCTGAGCTTCTTGTGGATCAATGTCACTACCCTTTTCCGCATCCTTTCCAAAAATAGTGATTTCATTATTGACTATTCTAGCAAAACCACCCATCAGAGCCATCGTTAACCATTGGTCGTTAAGGCGTATTCTCAAAATACCTATATCTACAACTGTGGCAATAGGCGCGTGATTTGGTAATACGCCAATTTGTCCGCTATTAGTAGATAAAATGATTTCTTTCACTTCTGAATCCCAAACAATTCGATTATGGGTGAGTACGCAAAGATTTAAGGTCATTTATTCAATTTGCTCTCCATTTCTAAGTTCGTAGCCTTCGCAGTAGCTTCATCGATGTTACCTACCAAATAAAAGGCCTGTTCAGGAAGACCGTCTAATTCTCCGGAAAGGATCAATTGAAATCCTCTAATTGTTTCTGCTAGGCCAACATATTTCCCCGGGGAACCAGTAAATACTTCCGCTACGAAAAAGGGTTGTGATAAGAAACGCTCAATTTTTCGCGCTCTTGCTACGGTTAAGCGATCCTCTTCGGACACTTCGTCCAACCCCAGGATAGCTATAATGTCCTGAAGTTCTTTGTAACGTTGTAAGGTTTGCTTAACCCTTTGCGCAGTTTCATAATGTTCCTTTCCAACGATTCGAGGTTGGAGCATAGTTGACGTTGAGTCTAAAGGATCTACCGCTGGATAGATACCTTTGGCAGCTAATCCTCTTGATAGTACGGTAGTAGCATCTAAATGCGCAAATGTTGTGGCAGGGGCAGGGTCGGTCAAATCATCCGCGGGTACATAAACTGCTTGAATAGAAGTTATGGATCCCTCCTTGGTAGAAGTAATTCTTTCTTGTAAAGAACCCATTTCGGTACTAAGGGTGGGTTGATAACCCACAGCGGAAGGCATTCTACCCAATAAGGCAGATACTTCGGATCCCGCTTGGACAAAACGGAAGATATTGTCTATAAATAGAAGTACGTTTTGTTTATTAACATCTCGGAAATATTCCGCCATAGTTAGGGCAGTCAACCCAACTCTCATACGAGCTCCTGGCGGTTCATTCATCTGACCGTAGACTAAAGCCACTTTTGATTCCGCAAGATTTTGTTCATTAATTACTCCAGATTCTTTCATTTCCATGTAAAGATCATTTCCTTCACGAGTACGTTCACCTACTCCGCCAAATACGGATACACCCCCATGAGCTTTGGCAATGTTGTTGATCAATTCCATAATGAGTACTGTTTTACCTACCCCAGCTCCCCCAAATAGTCCGATTTTTCCTCCACGACGATAAGGAGCTAAAAGATCGACTACTTTAATTCCTGTTTCAAAAATAGATAATTTTGTATCTAATTGTATGAAAGCGGGCGCAGGTTTATGAATAGGGGATGTTGTGCGAGTATCTACAGGACCTAAATTATCAACGGGCTCCCCAAGCACGTTAAAAATTCGTCCTAGGGTCGCTCCGCCGACTGGAACACTTAGAGGAGCTCCCGTGTTAATCACTTCCATTCCTCTCATTAGACCATCTGTAGCGCTCATAGCTACAGCTCTAACTCGATTGTTTCCTAATAATTGCTGTACCTCACAAGTTACATTAATTTGTTGACCGATGGTATCTCGACCCTTAACTACCAAAGCGTTGTAAATATTAGGCATCTTGCCCGGGGGAAAGGCTACATCCAGTACTGGACCGATGATTTGAGAAATACGTCCCAGATTTTCTTTTTCAAGCGTGGAAACTCCAGGAACAGAAGTAGTAGGATTTATTCTCATAATAAAATAAAGTGAAATATGTCAATTTTTTTTTTCGAAAATTTTCTAATAAAAAAAATCTTCGACAGCAAGTTGATCGGTTAATTCAATAAGAAATGGGGATTAGCACTCGATTTCGTTGGTACCATCCAATTGAATGCAATTCAATTGGATTGTTTCCTTATTCAATGAAGGAATTTTTAAGTTCAACCAACCTATTTGCAAAATATCAAGTGGATAAATAAATAACAATTTTGAGAGAGTCTTTCATTTGTCTATCATTGTCTTTCATTTGTCTATCATTATAGGCAATACCATCCATATTATCTATGGAATTCGAACCCGAACTCTATTTACGATTCCTTATTTCTATCTCATTAGCCCTTATTTCATTTCGTATTTTATTTTAGCATATCGATTTTTTTTTACGTCCAACCTATCCCCCCTTTTTCCATCTATATTCCTTTTTTTTCATTTCATAAACGAATTACGCATATTTTCACATCTAGGATTTACATATACAACATATATTACTGTCAAGAGTGAATTTCTTATTCTTTCTTATTTCTTATTATTGAATTTATATTATTTCTTATTTTATATTATTTCTTATTATCTTATTATCTTATTATTGATTATTATTGACTATTGACTTATTATTGAATTTATATTATTATAGTATTATCTTATTATTGACTATTGACTTATTATTGAATTTATATATTTTATATTTAATTTATATATTTTATATATATATTTTATATTTATAATTCTAATTATAATTATATATTTATAATATTTCTATTTCATTTATTTCATTTTCATTTCGATTCAAAAAAAAAGTAAGGAATTCTAAACTTGAAAAACACGGATTGGGTTGCGCCATACATATGAAAGAATATAGAATATGAAAGAATATAGAATAATGATGTATTTGGCGAATCAAATACCATGGTCTAATAAGGAACCTTTCGGATTAGTTGATAATTTTTTGAAAGATTTCTTCGAAAAGGTTTCATTAACTCCTAATTTATGCCGAGCAGACCTTGTTGTTGCGAAAATTTTCAATTCATGAGTTGTAGGGAGGGGCTTATGTCACCACAAACAGAGACTAAAGCAAGTGTTGGATTCAAAGCTGGTGTTAAAGAGTATAAATTGACTTATTATACTCCTGAATATGAAGTCAAAGATACTGATATCTTGGCAGCCTTCCGAGTAACTCCTCAACCCGGAGTTCCGCCCGAGGAAGCAGGGGCAGCAGTAGCTGCTGAATCTTCTACTGGTACATGGACAACCGTGTGGACCGATGGGCTTACCAGCCTTGATCGTTACAAAGGGCGATGCTACCACATTGAGCCCGTTGCTGGAGAAGAAAATCAATATATATGTTATGTAGCTTACCCCTTAGACCTTTTTGAAGAAGGTTCTGTTACTAACATGTTTACTTCCATTGTGGGTAATGTATTTGGGTTCAAAGCCCTGCGCGCTCTACGTCTAGAGGATCTGCGAATCCCTCCTTCTTATACTAAAACTTTCCAAGGCCCGCCTCATGGCATCCAGGTTGAAAGAGATAAATTGAACAAGTACGGTCGCCCCCTATTAGGATGTACTATTAAACCTAAATTGGGGTTATCCGCTAAGAACTACGGTAGAGCAGTTTATGAATGTCTACGTGGTGGACTTGATTTTACCAAAGATGATGAGAATGTGAACTCCCAACCATTTATGCGTTGGAGAGACCGTTTCTTATTTTGTGCCGAAGCAATTTTTAAAGCACAGGCTGAAACAGGTGAAATCAAAGGGCATTACTTGAATGCTACTGCGGGTACATGTGAAGAAATGATTAAAAGGGCCATATTTGCCAGAGAATTGGGAGCTCCCATCGTAATGCATGACTACTTAACAGGTGGGTTCACTGCAAATACTAGCTTGGCTCATTATTGCCGAGATAATGGTCTACTTCTTCACATCCATCGCGCAATGCACGCAGTTATTGATAGACAGAAGAATCATGGTATGCACTTTCGTGTACTAGCTAAAGCTTTACGTCTGTCTGGTGGAGATCATATTCACGCTGGTACAGTAGTAGGTAAACTTGAAGGAGAAAGGGACATAACTTTGGGCTTTGTTGATTTACTACGTGATGATTTTATTGAAAAAGATCGAAGCCGTGGTATTTATTTCACTCAAGATTGGGTTTCTATACCAGGTGTTCTGCCCGTAGCTTCGGGGGGTATTCACGTTTGGCATATGCCTGCTTTGACCGAGATCTTTGGAGATGATTCCGTACTACAATTCGGTGGAGGAACTTTAGGACACCCTTGGGGAAATGCACCGGGTGCCGTAGCTAATCGAGTAGCTTTAGAAGCATGTGTAAAAGCTCGTAATGAGGGACGTGACCTTGCCCGCCAGGGTAATGAAATTATCCGCGAGGCTGGCAAATGGAGTATGGAACTAGCTGCTGCTTGTGAAGTATGGAAGGAGATCAAATTTGAATTCGAAGCAATGGATACTTTAGATAAATAAAATTTGAATTCGAAGCAATGGATACTTTGTAATCCAGTAATTACTGTTGGTTTGTTGAATTGCAATTAAACTCGGCCCAATCTTTTACTAAAAGGATTGAGCCGATCCTAAAGATTGGTGTATTCTTTTCTATCCTATTCGTTCCGTGTTGGAATAGAAACTTATTGTATTAGTAGACGAGATTTTATTGTATTAGTAGACGATATTTTACGAAAAAGGTTCTTGATAGGAGAAAAATTTCTTTTTTCAATTTTTTCAGTGCGAATTTTACACAACATAGGGAAATCGCTATTTCTAATTGAAAATTTATATTTATAATTGAAAAGAAAAAAGTAAAGTATCATATATCATATATAATGAACTGATACTCCAGGTTCTCACAAACGAGAATCCTTTACTTCAATATTCACTCATTATTAGTTTAATGATTGTATCCATTATGCGTATTCCGATAGGAAATAAATGATTTTTTTTTTTTCATCAAATGACTATTCATCTATTATACTTTACATCTAAATAGAGGCAAGAAAACTCTATGGAAAAATTATGGTTCAATTTTATCTTGTCTAAGGGGGAATTAGAATACAGATGTGGGCTAAGTAAATCAATGGATAGCCTTGGTCCTATTGAAAATACTAGTGTAAACGAAGACCCGGTTAGAAATGATATGGATAAAAACATTCATGGTTGTAGTGACAGCTCTAGTTATTACAGTAAGGTTGATCATTTAGTTGGCGTCAAAGACATTCGGAATTTCATTTCTGATGACACCCGAATTAGGGTTTTAATTAGGGATAGTAATCAGGATAATGATAGTAATCAGGATAATTATTCTCTATATTTTAATAGTGAAAATCAAATTTTTGAGATTGACAATGACGATCCCCACTATGATTTTAACTTGTATGATACTAACTATAGTTGGAATAATCACATTAAGAGTTGTATTAACTCTTATCTTCGTTCTCAAACCTGTATTGATAGTTCCATTTTAAGTGGTAGTGACAATTACAATGATAGTTATATTTATAATTGCATTTGTGGTTACATTTGTGTTGAAGGTGGAAATAGTAGTGAAGACAATGGTTTAACTCTAAAAGAAAGTTGCGCAAATGGTAATGATTTAACTCTAAAAGAAAGTTGCGCAAATGGTAATGATTTAACTCTAAAAGAAAGTTGCGCAAATGGTAATGATTTAACTCTAAAAGAAAGTTGCGCAAATGGTAATGATTTAACTCTAAAAGAAAGTTGCGCAAATGGTAATGATTTAACTCTAAAAGAAAGTTGCGCAAATGGTAATGATTTAACTCTAAAAGAAAGTTGCGCAAATGGTAATGATTTAGAAAGGCCTAAAGATTTCAAGCATTTGTGGGTTCTATGCGAAAATGAAGATTGTTATGGATTAAATTATAAGAAATTTCTTAAGCCAAAAATGAATATTTGTGAATACTGTGGATATCATTTGAAAATGAGTAGTTCAGATAGAATCGAACTTTCGATTGATCCAGGTACTTGGGATCCTATGGATGAAGACATGATCTCTCTGGATCCCATTGAATTTCAGTATGACGAAGATGGTATTGATTATGATCCATTTCAGTCTGACGAAGATGGTATTGATTATGATCCATTTCAGTCTGACGAAGATGGTTCTGACGAAGCTGACGAAGATGGTTCTGACGAAGCTGACGAAGATGGTTCTGACGAAGCTGACGAAGATGGTTCTGACGAAGCTGACGAAGATGGTTCTGACGAAGCTGACGAAGATGGTTCTGACGAAGCTGACGAAGATGGTTCTGACGAAGATGGTATTGATTATGATCCATTTCAGTCTGACCAAGAAGAGCCTTATATGGATGGTATTGATTCTGATCCATTTCAGTATGACGAAGATAAAGTTCAGTATGACGAAGATAAAGTTCAGTATGACAAAGATAAAGTTCAGTTTGACAAAGATAAAGTTCAGTATGACAAAGATAAAGTTCAGTTTAACAAAGATAAAGATGGTATTAATTATGATCCATTTCAGTTTAACAAAGATAAAGATGGTCTTGATTCTGATCCATTTCAGTATGACGAAGATAAAGTTCAGTATGACAAAGATAAAGTTCAGTTTGACAAAGATAAAGTTCAGTTTGACAAAGATAAAGTTCAGTTTGACAAAGATAAAGATAAAGATGGTATTGATTATGATCCATTTCAGTTTGACAAAGATAAAGATGGTATTGATTCTGATCCATTTCAGTATGACGAAGATGGTATTGATTCTTATCCGTTTGAGTATGACGAAGATGGTATTGATTCTGATCCGTTTGAGTATGACGAAGAGCCCTATAAAGATCGTCTTGATTCTTATCAAAGAGAGACAGGATTAACTGAGGCTATTCAAACAGGTACGGGTCAACTAAACGGTATTCCTATAGCAATCGGGGTTATGGATTTTCAGTTTATGGGGGGTAGTATGGGATCCGCAGTAGGCGAGAAAATCACCCGTTTGATCGAATATGCTACCAATAATTTTTTGCCTCTTATTCTAGTGTGTGCTTCCGGAGGAGCACGCATGCAAGAAGGAAGTTTGAGCTTGATGCAAATGGCTAAAATATCTTCTGCTTTATATGATTATCAATCAAATAAAAAGTTATTTTATGTATCAATTCTTACATCTCCTACTACTGGTGGAGTGACCGCGAGTTTTGGTATGTTGGGGGATATCATTATTGCTGAACCCAATGCCTATATTGCATTTGCGGGTAAAAGAGTAATTGAGCAAACATTGAATATAACAGTACCTGAAGGTTCACAGGAGGCTGAATATTTATTCCATAAGGGTTTATTCGATCCAATCGTACCACGTAATCCTTTAAAGGGTGTTCTGAGTGAGTTATTTCAGTTCCACGGTTTTTTTCCTTTGAATCAAAATTCAATCAAGTAGAGTCTTAAGTTAAATTATTTTCTTTGTAGTGAAAAGGCAGTTAGTTAGTTTATCAGAATCAAAGTCAAAGCCCGCATAATGGGCTTTGACTTTGTGACATAAAATGGAATTGTCGAAAAACGAATTTTATCTTGCTCTATTGCGTATGTTTATATAATTCAAATATAGAAAAAATATAAATATAGAGTTTTGCATCTTTCTATATCTCCCGAGAATTCTATTTTTACTAAAAATCCCTGTTCTTGGATCGGATTCTAACGAATCGAATCTTTCGACAATTTGTAATAAACTCTTTCTCAATTTGTAATAAACTCTTTCTTTATTAAATTCAAATTAGAAATTAAAATTAGAAGACAAGAACAATAGAATAATAATAATAAGAAAAGTAGGAATAAAGTAAGATAATAAAGAAAGTGGATTATCTTATCATACACCTATTTTATTTCATTTAGAAAGATGGGCAAGTCCCTTTATTTAATTCTACATTCCTTGCACTTATTAGATAAGATATATATATTAGATATATATACTCGCTTAGATATACTTAGTATTTAGATATACTTAGTATTTAGATATACTTAGTATAATATTTAGATATACTTAGTATTTAGATATACTTAGTATAATATTTAGATATACTTAGTATTTCGATATACTTAGTATAATATTTAGATATACTTAGTATAATATACGAATTATAATATAATTATTATAAGATATATTTATAACTAACTTTATAACTAACAATATAACAATAACAGGTACGAATATTAAATTGAGGTACCCATTTTATGACAATTCCCTCTATTTTTGTGCCTTTAGTAGGCCTAGTATTTCCGGCAATTGCAATGGCTTCTTTATCTTTGTATGTTCAAAAAACTAAGATTTTTTAGATTCGATGGGGCCAAGGCCAAGACCAAATCTTATCTATTTTTTTTTTCACGACTTAGATGCCACGGATATCTATTTAGTAGAATATTGTATAACATCCATCCGGCTTCCCCGAACATAAATGAAAAAGCTCCTCTTATGCATACGTAAACATGATATAGGGGTAAATGAATTATAGCAAGTGGATCGGTACCGGACGAATGTATGAAATTAAAGTCTATATATCTAGTAGATCTGTATAGGGGATCATATAAAGGGGATGATTTTAGATCTAAGCAATTTGATGAATTACTTCTAAAAGTTCATATCAAAATAGCACTAGTTGATGAGAGTTACTTCGGAAACAAAAAAAGTAAAGTCAAATTTTTTTGCTTATTTTCTCAATTCCAATAAAATGCAACTGGATCTAGTATGTATGAGTTGGCGATCAGAATCTATATGGATAGAATTTATAGTGGGGTCTCGAAAAACAAGCAATTTCTGCTGGGCCTTTATTCTTTTTTTTGGTTCATTAGGGTTTTTATTAGTTGGAACTTCTAGTTATCTTGGTAGGAATTTGATATCTTTATTTCCGTCTCAGCAAATAGTTTTTTTTCCACAAGGAATCGTGATGTCTTTCTATGGGATCGCGGGTCTCTTTATTAGTTCCTATTTGTGGTGCACGATTTTTTGGAATGTAGGTAGTGGTTATGATCGATTCGATAGAAAAGAGGGAATAGTATGTATTTTTCGTTGGGGTTTTCCTGGAAAAAATCGTCGCATCTTTCTACGATTCCTTATGAAAGATATTCAGTCCATCAGAATAGAAGTTAAAGAGGGTATTTATGCTCGGCGTGTCCTTTATATGGAAATCAGAGGCCAGGGGGCCGTTCCCTTGACTCGTACTGATGAGAATTTGACTCCACGAGAAATTGAGCAAAAAGCTGCTGAATTGGCCTATTTTTTGCGTGTACCGATTGAAGTCTTTTGAAATGAATTGCAGAATAAATGCTTTCTCGGCAGGAGGAAAAAACTCAAGACAAGAAGCCTCTTTTTTCTATAGCAGAACTAAACTGAAGTTTCTTAAGAATGCCCACTCGAACCAAAGAAGACGTATACGGAAGAGTCATAACATAAAACAAAACTGTTTTTTTTTTTTTGTCCACAAAAATTGTTTTTTATGCGTCTGTAAATGTAAAACCACTCAACTTAATTCAGTAACAAAACAAGCAAGAAATCGAAATAATGGATTCATCTCATATATCAAAGTATTTCGAAATATTTAACTTTTTATTTTCAATATTTGGAGTTGATACGTTAGATACAGATAGATTATATCTTGTAAATTTTCTCTACTTTCCTTTTGTCAATCAGCCCCTCCCCTTTTATCCTTTCTTTTGTGCTCCTTAAGAACTAAACAAGTAGATTTCTTTCTTATAACATAATGATAAATGTAATGATAACTTTTCTGTCTTTTTTTGTCACTCATTTTTGATCATCATAATATTTTTCATAATTTTTTTTTTTTCAATTATTCCCGGACTCTAGACTATATACAGTCTAGATAACCCGCGAAAATTTTTCGACATATTTGATTGATATCTTGATATAGACAGGGAGCTCCTTCGTCTCAAAATCTGAATAGAATAATCTTTATTATTTGAAGCGGTTCTTTCGGGCAGTTATCGAAAGAGGGCAATTGCTTCGAATTTGATCAATTGAGATATCTGGAAACAATAATATATATATATATTTCATTCGAACATTCGAATTCAAAGTGGATTCTTATTTTCTATTTCTGTACTCTTTTTAGATTCAAGGACTAAGCACTGAATCAAAAAAAAAAAAAACAGAGAATAGATTCATGGGCCCCTACCTTATAATTTATCTTATAATTTATAATATAATGAAAGTCATGCTTGATAGAAAGATTAGATCACATAAAGTCAACGAATGAGGTGGGTTCATTAACAATTCACAGATGAAAAAATGGCAAAAAAGAAAGCATTCACTCCCCTTCTATATTTTGCATCTATAGTATTTTTGCCCTGGTGGATCTCTCTCTCATTTAATAAAAGTCTGAAATCTTGGATTACTAATTGGTGGAATACTAGGCAATCCGAAACTTTTTTGAATGATATTCAAGAAAAAAGTATTCTAGAACAATTCATAGAAGTAGAGGAACTCCTCCTGTTGGACGAAATGATAAAAGAATACCCGGAAACACATCTACAAAAACTTCGTATAGGAATCCACAAAGAAACGATCCAATTGATCAAGATGCACAATGAGGATCGTATCCATACGATTTTGCACTTCTCGACAAATCTAATCTGTTTCGTTATTCTAAGTGGTTATTCTATTTTGGGTAATGAAGAACTTGTTATTCTTAACTCTTGGGTTCAAGAATTCCTATATAATTTAAGCGACACAATAAAAGCTTTTTCTATTCTTTTATTAACTGAGTTCTGTGTCGGATTCCATTCGCACCACGGTTGGGAACTAATGATTGGCTATATCTACAAAGATTTTGGATTTGCTCATAATGATCAAATTATATCTGTTCTTGCTTGTACCCTTCCAGTCATTCTAGATACAATTTTTAAATATTCGATCTTTCGTTATTTAAATCATGTATCGCCGTCACTTGTAGTTATTTATCATTCACTGACTGACTGAAAAATGATTCACGGATTCAATTAGAATCTTTCTTACTTTGTATATAAGCAAAGAATGCAAAGTCGTACTTACTTTACTCTTTCTACCCATCAGGGGAATACAATTCCTCCTCTATTTCAGTAAATTTTTTTTTTTTTCAGTAAAAGTAAATAGCAGAATCGTGGATAGGGAACTATACTAGTGACCTACCTAATTTTATTGTAGAAATTTTCGGGATCAATGATTGTACCATGCAAACTAGAAATACTTTTTCTTGGATAAAGGAGGAGATTACTCGATCCATTTCCGTATCGCTCATGATCTATATAATAACCGGGGCATCCATTTCAAATGCATATCCCATTTTTGCGCAGCAGGGGTATGAAAATCCACGAGAAGCAACTGGGCGTATTGTATGTGCCAATTGCCATTTAGCTAATAAACCCGTGGATATTGAGGTTCCACAACGGTACTTCCTGATACTGTATTTGAAGCGGTTGTTAGAATTCCTTATGATATGCAACTGAAACAAGTTCTTGCTAATGGTAAGAAAGGGGCTTTGAATGTGGGTGCTGTTCTTATTTTACCGGAGGGGTTTGAGTTAGCCCCACCTGATCGTATTTCGCCCGAGATGAAAGAAAAGATAGGCAATCTGTCTTTTCAGAACTACCGCCCCACTCAGAAAAATATTCTTGTGATAGGTCCTGTTCCTGGTCAAAAATATAGTGAAATCACCTTTCCTATTCTTTCCCCAGACCCTGCTAGTAATAAGGATGTTCATTTCTTAAAATATCCCATATACGTAGGCGGAAATAGGGGAAGGGGTCAGATTTATCCCGACGGGAACAAAAGTAACAATACAATTTATAATGCTACGGCAACAGGTATAGTAAGCAAAATCATACGAAAAGAAAAAGGGGGGTACGAAATAACCATAACGGATGCATTGGATGGACATCAAGTGGTTGATATTATCCCCCCAGGACCAGAACTTCTTGTTTCAGAGGGTGAATCTATCAAACTTGATCAACCATTAACAAGTAATCCTAATGTGGGTGGATTTGGTCAGGGGGATGCAGAAATAGTACTTCAAGATCCACTACGTGTCCAAGGCCTTTTGTTCTTCTTGGCATCTATTGTTTTTGCACAAATCTTTTTGGTTCTTAAAAAGAAACAATTTGAAAAGGTTCAAGTGTCCGAAATGAATTTCTAGATCCGTGGATTTATCAACATCAAATTTGTAAAAAAGAACAAATTCTTCCTGGCAATTAGGTTAGGTATGATGAAAAAAGTATGAAAAGTCTTTTGCTTGTTTATATTCTTTCTCTAGGAATTACTTTTACCGCATTCAAAATCTGTATATTGTGAAGAAGACTATTTGTCTTTACCCCTTCTTTTCTTTTTTCAATCTAAATGGGAGGGGTGTAATTATATCCCTATTGTCAGATTGAAATGTCACAGAATGGGTTTTGTTTTCTAAATTCAATTTGATTAGATACTAAACATAAGATAAGTAAGCGGAGAATAGAAAGGAAGGATAAATGAGGGGAACAAATAATTACAGGGAGTATTCTTCGTCTTCCTAGCCTTCGGCACAAGAAAAGGATGTGTAAAATTCCTTTTCTTGTGTCGAAATAATAACAATTCCGGATCCCATTCGTCAAAGATTTCTATTCTTAGTTTATATTTTTCCAGATTTTTCAGAACCCTTTATTTTTTTAGATTTACTTATAATAGATAATAGATTATAATAGATAATAGAATAAGTAATAAAGTAATCGAATAAGTAATAAGGATAATATAATAAGTATAAAATAAGTATAAATAAGTATAAAATAAGTATAAGTATAAATAAGTATAATATAATATAATAAGTAATGGACAACCAAAAAAAAGAGAAGGAATCCTTTTTTTTATAAATATAAAATAGAAGCAAGGCGATGAACTTATAAAAAAATTTCAAACTTTGATGAAATACTAAAATAAATAGAGTAAGGTTAGACTAGTCTAGAAAGGGTTTGCTTGATATCTGGTCGACAGAAAAAAAAAAGAAATATTAAAATTAAATATTAAAATATTAAAATTAAATATTAAAAAAAATTAAATATTAAAATTAAATATATATTGTGATTGTGTCATCCAGGAAAAGGAAATTGAGTGATTCCTTTTTTTCTTCTAACCTTGAAAGTATCGATAGATACTATCGAAGAACAGATGCTATGAATCAATTAATCGAGTTCATTTTTCAAAAACATCATCGGAAAAAGTGATCTATTTGTTGTCATTTATATTTATACGAACAAAATATTATGATCATTAAGAATTCAACGGGACCCCTCCTCGCGAATCAGACAAAGAAAGAGGAGGCGGGCCCCGTTGAGTTCTTACACTTTCATGCCTATAACTTAGTTCATCCCATTATTACATATTACAGGGACGAACCCAATCCAGAATATGAACCATAAAAGAAAATACCTATTAAACCGATCACAGGAATACCAGTTACCGTACCTATTATCCAAAGAGGAATCCTTCCAGTAGTATCGGCCATTTATCCCGCTTCCCTCCACATTTCATCAAGTGGTCATGCTAAAGACATAAACAGTCATAGATAATTATGAGATGCAATCCTTCCGAATGGGATAAGAGAATTCCTACTATTATTTAGTATTCTACTACTCTCTTTTTTTCTTAATTGAAGAAATAATTGGAAAATAAAACAGCAAGTACAAAAATGAGTAATAACCCCCAGTAGAGACTGGTACGATTCAATTCAACATTTTGTTCGTTCGGGTTTGATTGTGTCATAGCTCTATAATTAATTCGGATTAGGTTTATCGTTGGATGAACTGCATTGCTGATATTGACCCCAAAAAAGAAACGGTAGGTACAGCTAGTCCGTGAACAGCCAACCATCGCACTGTAAAAATTGGATAGGTTCGATCTATGGTCATTGGGTCCTCCTAAAAAGATCTACTAAATTCATCGAGTTGTTCCAAAGAATCAAAACGGCCGGTTATTAATGGAATTCCTTGTCGGCTCTCTGTAAAATACTCGTTTGGACGAGGGCTTCCAAACACATCATAAGCTAAACCTGTGCTGACGAATAACCAACCCGCAATGAATAGGGAAGGTATAGTAATACTATGAATGATCCAGTATCGAATACTGGTAATAATATCAGCAAAAGAACGTTCTCCTGTGCTTCCAGACATGCTGAGCTCCGCATATTCTTGTAGGGGATCGATTCCGTAAAAGATGAGATCAGTAAACGGAAATTCACTGAAATTCAATCTTTGTGAGATCGTCAATATTGTACCAAAGGTATTTTTAGAGTATACCGAATCAGTATAGCTATCCTTCTTCTGACACAGCAACGCAATTTCAAACAGTATATCGACATGAAGTGCTAGATAATTTCTTTCTTCTTCTTGCTTGTCGATGTATAACCACGTATCATGCGATAGAAAATTCCTCAAATTCCTGGAATATAATATAGGGGATTCTATTATTGGTTTGGGGCTAGAAACGGAAGATCAGGTAACCCGTGAATCCAACAAGTTTATAATAATTCATGAAGGAAATTATCATATTTCCGCAAGTCAATTAGATGCGAAATCTAAAAATTGACTTTTTTTCGTAATTGCATAAGAGGTTTTGTTTTTTGTTGTAAGCCCTCCTTTTTTTATTTTAAGGAATTGCTTAGTCGTCTAGTAACAAGTAAGAGTAGTCGATAGTATTAGATATAGATAAAAAAAAGAGCAAGGAATAAAAAAAAAATTCTACTAATCAATATTTGTGAGGCGGCCTTTCTTGTATTCTTGTATTAGATCCAAAGGTTTTTTCTTGACCTAACTACAAAGATGATGAATCTATTTCTTTTTCTTTTCTACTCTTGTCCTGCCGCTCTATTTTTGTGAATACCGTTTAGAATGATTGATGAATCAAAAAATTTCAATTGAACTTATTCTTTCAATTGGTATTTTTGCTTATCCCCGTCTCTTTTAAAAATTGAAACTTAGGTAAGTGCTTTATAAACATATGTATAAAAAGAACATATTTCATTTAGCTCCTTCATGCCTACTCTAACTAGTTATTTCGGTTTTTTACTAGCGGCTTTAACTATAACCTCAGCTCTATTTATTGGTCTGAGTAAGATACGACTTATTTGAAAATTAATTGAATGAACGAACAATTAATAAAAACAAAGTTTTCTGTCCTATTCCATATATTCTATAGTTCCTTACCGTGTTAATTATCAATTATTAGTTATTGATATTCATGGGCAATAGAGATTAATATTTAGGGATAGATATTACCTTTCTTTTTCTCCTTTCAAATAAATTGAAATGATTGAAGTTTTTCTATTTGGAATCGTCTTAGGTCTAATTCCTATTACTTTGGCTGGATTATTCGTAACCGCATATTTACAATACATACGTGGTGATCAGTTGGACCTTTGATTAATTAACATCTCTTTTTTTGACTGACCCCTTTAATTTTAATTTAATTAATTTAATTCAAGGAGGTCAAATTCGAATTGCTGTTCAATTTTTTTTTTTTTTTTTTTTTTTTCAGTTCGGTGTAATTTTCGACTTAACAAGAGCGGAATCACGCTCTGTAGGATTTGAACCTACGACATTGGGTTTTGGAGACCCACGTTCTACCGAACTGAACTAAGAGCGCTTTCTTATCATAATAAATAAGACTGTAAAAAAGAGGATTCTTTTATTTTATAACCCCAATACATCGTGCACACCTATACTATCATATATCATATATAATATGAGAAAATGATAGATTATGTATGCTTAATTTTAATCAATCTAAAACTAAAATGGCTCCCTCCTTACTGCTCAAAGGAGAAGTAATAGGTAGGGATGACAGGATTTGAACCCGTGACATTTTGTACCCAAAACAAACGCGCTACCAAGCTGCGCTACATCCCTTTCAATTGGCCTACGATGTTATTGTAGAGAATCCCTGTCTTGTTTTCCACACCCTTATTTCATCTATTGATATACAAAAATTATCTTTCCATTTCCTCTTTTTGGTCTCATATCATATAACAACCATATAATGAATAATAAATGAATCTTTTTGGCGGGAATTCTCAGGCAGAAAGGGACCTATTTTGCTGTTTTAAGAAAAGGAAAATCTTATCTATCGAATCATTGTACATTTAAATTTTAATTTTGAATTAGGAATTCCGGGTACAAATATACAAATACAAGTGGTCTTTAACCACACATACATGTGATTATATATGTATTACCATAATGTATGTAATACGATAAAGAAGGAGGATTTTAAATGCGAGATCTAAAAACATATCTTTCCGTAGCACCGGTACTAAGTACTCTCTGGTTCGGTTCTTTAGCGGGTTTATTGATAGAGATCAATCGTTTCTTCCCGGATGCGTTAACATTCCCTTTTTTTTAATTCTAGTTATTGTCGCGGGACGGGGTGAAAAAGATTAGATCGATATACAATCAAATATCTGTGACTAATCTCTCGCCCCCCCTTGACTTTAGTTGTTTTTAGAATTATAATTATATAAGAAATGAATTCTAATTATATAAGAAATAATTCTATTTAGTTTTTTTAGAATTCTAATTATATAAGAATTATATAAAATAAATAAGGAAGGTAGAACGAAAAAAGTGGATTGAACCTCAACAAAACTTGGGTTCAAGCTCCAATTAAATTACTAGTAGAGCGAAAAGAGAAATGTGGCTGGAACAACAGTATCCTACAAGATACTTAAAGAAAATACCGTACTGTGATTCTAAATCGAGTTAGAAATCATTGTATTACTTATTTACTATTAGTATAATACATATTGATTTACTATATTGATTGCAATTGATTGCAACGAAATCTTTCAGGATTTGGTTTTGAGTTAGCAACTTTTATTTATTTATTTTCATTCCTTTCTTCTTCACTTTTGATCGGAAAATAGAAGAGTTGGGTGAATTAAAAACTCAAAGGGGGTTCATGGCCAAGAGTAAAGATGTCCGAGTAACGATTATTTTGGAATGTACCAGTTGTGTTCGAAACGTCGTTAATAAGGAATCAACGGGCATTTCCAGGTATATTACTCAAAAAAATCGACACAATACGCCTAGTCGATTGGAATTGAAGAAATTCTGTTCCTATTGTTACAAACATACAATTCACGGGGAGATAAAGAAATAAATCGAATCAAGTACTCGTATGTCAACCCTTCCCGAGAATATGAGAAAATAGGACATTAGGTATTTAGGTAACATTAGGTATTTAGTATGAGAAAATAGGACATTAGGTATTCAGGTATAATAATATATATTATATAATATATTAAGTAATATTAAGTATATAATTAGTTAGATATAATATATAACTAATATATAACAAATATTTTATTTATATATTAGTCTATATTTGTATTTCCTTGTCTATTCCACGCTTTCTTTTTAAAGTGAAGTTTTTAGTTTTAAATTATTCGATATGCACGTTAATAAATTTTTAACCTTTTTAACCTGGTATATGATTGTATCAATATTCTTTTATTTTTTTTTATTCTATTTTTTATTTAGTTCTTATTTTTTTAATAATTTTTTTCTTTATTCTCGAGTCAATTATTTATTTTTTTAGTTTACCGTCTTCGAATGATTTTTAGTTTACAGTCTTCGAATGATTAGGAGTTGGATTTTCATTGATTAGGAATTAGATTTTTAATATCACTAACTATTTTTTTTTTTATTTTCTATTCGTGCATAATGATTATTTTAATATTGTTAATTTTAATATTGTTGTTAATTTTAATATTGTTAATATTGTATTATTTATTATATTGTATGATTTATTCATTACTATATTTTTTAGTTATTACTATATTTTGTATTTATTACTATATTTCATTATTTATTTCTTATTTTATTAATTATTTATTATTTTCGTGTCGGTTCTATATATATTTATAAATTATATTTATTTATTATTTATGTATTATCACAGTTATAGATATTTATTTAAATTATATTTATATATTAAATATATTAAAATATTAAATTATATTTATATTTTATATATTAAATATATTAAAATATGAAATTATATTTATATATATTTATAAATTATATTTATTTATTATTTATGTATTATCACAGTTATAGATATTTATTTAAATTATATTTATATATTAAATATATTAAAATATTAAATTATATTTATATTTTATATATTAAATATATTAAAATATGAAATTATATTTATATATTAAATATATTAAAATATGAAATTATATTTATATATTAAATATATTAAAATATGAAATTATATTTATATATTAAATATATTAAAATATGAAATTATATTTATATATTAAATATATTAAAATATGAAATTATATTTAAATAAATATCTATAAATAATATAATAATAAAATAAACTAATAAAATAAACAAATAAATAATAAATAAATAATTAAAATAAACTAATAAAATAAACAAATAAATAAGAAATAAATAATAAATAAATAATACAATAATAAAAAAAACAAAGCAAATCGTATTTATTCTATTAATTCTATAATTTGAATTTGATCCGATCAAAATAGGATTTTAGAAAAGGATAGGATAGGATTATTTTTAGAAATAAGGAATAAAGAAATGATGGATAAATACAAGCGATCTTTTCGTAGGCGTTTGCCCCCGATCCAATCGGGGGATCGAATTGATTATAGAAACATGAGTTTAATTAGTCGATTTATTAGTGAACAAGGAAAAATCTTATCTAGGCGAGTAAATAGATTGACTTTAAAACAACAACGATTAATTACTATTGCTATAAAACAAGCTCGTATTTTATCTTCGTTACCCTTTATTAATAATGAGAAACGATTTGAAAGAAGGGAGTCGACCGCTAGAACTAGAACCAGAAATGAGAAACGATTTGAAAGAAGAGAGTCGACCGCTAGAACTACTGCTCTTAGAACCAGAAATAAATAGGCTTACCCTTCAATTGACTCAAAATTATCAAACGTAGACTGATGCTTTATTCAAAAAATCTGATAATCAAAATTGTCGTGTCGTAAGAAAAAAGAAATAAATAAAAGAATCGAATCGGGTTGGGGAAGAAAAATAAATTTTTTTTTTTTTTATTGAGCGTCTTCGCTCATCTTGTTTTCTTGTTTTGATGACCTTATCAGAATTTTTTTATCATATTAATTTCTACTCTACCTCCCTCGAGTTCATTCTCGAGGGAACCCCATTTCATTTAAAGCATTTCGGTGGATTCCTTCCGATCTCCTTATTTTATAATCTCGTTGGAAATCATATAAAGACAATTCCTATTTGAGATAGCTATTTGTGCAAGTATTTTACGATTAAGAAGCAACTGTTTCTTGTACCGATTTTTTATTAATCTACTATAATTATAGGATACCCCCATTCCTCGAATTCCTGCATTTATTCGAGTGATCCACAAACGACGAAAATATCTTTTTTTCCTATCTCTATCCCGATCAGCCGAAACCAAAGCTCTTACTCTTTGTCTCCGAGCTATATATCCCTCTTTCATTCTGGTCATTGAATAAAAGAAATTTTGATGAATAACTAATTCTTTCTTTCAGTTATTCTTTTCTAGTCTATTAATAACAAAACGGATTCTTCCAATGTATAAAATAAAAATTCCAATGGCTTTTGCTACTATAACCGTCCCGCCCACGATTTTTCCTTTTTTCTAGGCATTTCATTTCGCCTTGAAATAAGAAATTGTATTGATACTAGGTATCAAAAAAAGCATATTAACTAAAATAAAGGAGTAAATAGAAATGGATAAATAAATAGTGGGTTCCATCGTTTCTATGGTTACTTCTTAAACGGTGAGGTCCCCTCTATACACCGGAGCTCATTCCTTCATTTAACATTTAATTGGTAACTTGTACAGTTCACACTCTTCGGCTCTACTCATAAATTTTTCAGTAATAGATCTTTCACAACGAGATCTATCTTATACAGTAACGGTATGTAATTAGGAGGATTAATTGGGTAGCTGACCCTGTTAGTCCGTTCTTTGCAAGAGTCGAAGCATAATCTTTTTGCTTTTTAAATAGGATTTTCCCCGCTTAATGGATAAGCATTTGCTACCAATGGGGAATTTTTAAAAAATTCCAAGATTGGATTTGCGCCAATGGAAACCATAAATTTCATACACAATAGAAGGATATGGTAGATCTATCTTTTTTAGATAGTGAACGGAAGAACCCCATTCTATTCACTGGTACTGATCGTTGATACTGAAAAATTGTTTCCTTTTTCTCAGCCCATGATCTGAACAAGTCGCACATACACCCTAGTACATCTTCCTCGGCGCTGAGGACATCCCCGAAGAGCAGGGGCTTTCGTGACATTTCTAATTGGCTGTCTTGCATTTCTAATAAGTTGTTTAATAGTTGGCATGCTGAATCATATACAATCATATACATAATAGACTGGTTTAGATCGATCCTAACCAGATGATTATGAATTACTTCTTTTTCTCTTTAATAGATTAATAAAATATTAATCTATTAAAGAGAAAAAGAAGGAAAGGAATAAGAGGGATTAAATCAATCTAAATCAAAATTAAATGGTGTTCCATTGTCGTCAAATGGTGGTCTTCCATTGCCATTGTCGTCAAATGGTGGTCTTCCATTGCCATTGTCGTCAAATGGTGGTCTTCCATTGCCATTGTCGTCAAATGGTGGTCTTCCATTGCCATTGTCGTCAAATGGTGGTCTTCCATTGCCATTGTCGTCAAATGGTGGTCTTCCATTGCCATTGTCGTCAAATGGTGGTCTTCCATTGCCATTGTCGTCAAATGGTGGTCTTCCATTGCCATTGTCGTCAAATGGTGGTCTTCCATTGCCATTGTCGTTAACTAGTCTCCATTTTTTATTCACTATAGGTTTGTTATTCACTATAGGTTTGTTATTCACTATAGGTTTGTTATTCACTATAGGTTTTTCATTCACTATAGGTTTTTCATTCACTATAGGTTTTTCATTCACTATAGGTTTTTCATTCACTATAGGTTTGTTATTCACTATAGGTTTTTCATTCACTATAGGTTTTTCATTCACTATAGGTTTTTCATTCACTATAGGTTTTTCATTCACTATAGGTCTCGATTCTGTACGCACTATATGATCCACAATTCCATGATCTTTGGCTTCTTTTGCTGACATAAAATTATCTCTTTCCATGTCTTTGTTTATAACCCATCGGGGCTGGCCCGTTCTTTGTACATAAGCCTCTATGATGTCTTCTTGCATTTTCATTACTTCGTCTGTTTCCATGACCCAGTCTTTGAAGCCATCATCCTTAAGCATACTAATAGGTTGATGGATCATTACCCTGATGATATAACATACTTCTAACTCACATAATGAGGCGAGAAGAATAGCTATAGAATTGAACAACCGTACAGGCATTTTTTGCGCATTGCATACGGCTTTACAATTGCATACGGCTTTACAATGGAATTCTCTTTTTTCTTTCATCGAAAAAAAGAGAAAATATAGAGTCTATTAGACCCAGATTAATAAATAATCCAATTACCATCCTTCTTTTTCTTTTTTTTTCGGAAAAGTTTAAAAATACTATGATGGCTCCGTTGCTTTATATATTTATTTCGTCTGTGATTCAGCAATCCCAAAGTTTCTTTTTTTTTTTGAAAAAAAAAAAAGAAAGAAAAAAAATAGTCTTTTTTTTTTTCGTACTCTTTCATAACATAAATATTGTTAATAGCCTCTGGTAGGAAAAGAAAAAAAGTTTGTGACGCCTGAGATGGGCCCACGATAGCTAAGATCAAATTGGAAATGCCCCTTCTCTCATACTACTCTTTCGATACATAATCTAATATTTTTTTTTGAAAAAAAAAAAAAGAAATAAAAAAAAAATTTCATATCGAATTCAAAGTGCCATGCTATTATTACTTACTAATTCATATTTCATATGGCGAAGGCATAGTCTTCTTTTTTCTTTCCATCAATAATAAAAAAAAAAAACTCATTGGCGCCGAGCGTGAGGGAATGCTCTGCGTTTGGTAATTTCTCCTCCGACCAAGAGAAAAGCTGCGATTGAAGCGGTCAATCCCATGGCTAGTGTATGCACATCTGGTTCCACTGCTTGCATAGTATCAAAAAGAGATAATCCAGATACTATCCCTCCGCCAGGAGAGTTTATAAAAAAAAACAGGTCTCGGCTATTACTCTCTATACTGAGATAGATCATAATACCCGCAAGTTGATTCGAGGTCTGGATATCAAGCTCTTTGCCCAAAAAAAGCAATCTTTCTCGATAAATTCGGTTGATTAGGATAAAATTGTATCCCTTAGTAGCCGTACAGGCACCTTTTGATGCATACGGTTCAACAAAAATTGCGAAAAAAAATCAATGTGTAGATTCCAGCCATCCTTTGTTTTTTCTAGTCGGACCTTTCTAACTTCTAATTTCTAATGAAGGGGCTTTTTCTTACATTTTTTAAATAAAATGAAATTTAAAATTAAATTAAAGAAAGATGAGTTTTGGCCCGTTTTCCTATAATATAGAAAAAATTCGCTAAACTTATTGCACAAACTTTTCATTGATCCATTTTTTTTTCATTGCGATTCAATCCAAATCACGATGTCATTTTCTTGTTCCTGAATGGGGTTCGTCAATTTTTTATTCAATTTTTTTAGGTTTATGCTCTACTCCGAGTAAAGATCTGCCCGATTTTTATTTGCACATATAGGACAAATGACCCAATACCACGTCTTTTTGCTATGATTTCATTTCCTTTTTTTATTTTAATTTAATTCCTTTTTCTTTCATGTTTTTCGCCAAATATTCAACGTATTTCCCATATTATTCGATTGATTAACAGTTTGAAATCGCTCTTATTTATAATTAAAAAAAAAAAGAAAAATTATGATTATGATATAGGTGGTAATCATAAATATATTACCAATTGGGTTTTTTCTAAACGGAGCCTGGATACTTCATTTTATCAGTCCAACCAAGCCAACCATAAATCATTCTAATTGAAAATATTAATCTGGATACACCCCCATGAAATGGATCTCTAATTGCACTTCATTACACTTCCCGCTACAAATTTTTGATAATTCAATCAATCTTTTTGGGGCGAAACAGGGGATATCTCGATCGGGCGAGAGAACGGGGGAATCCCATATGACCCAATATATTTGACAAGTCGCACTATATGTCAACCCAGCTTGCATCGTTATCTCCCGGAACTTGAAAAGGAACTTTTGGAATACCAACAGGCATAAAGTAAAAAGAATGTAAAATTATATTTCGCTTTGATTGTGGAAGCGTAATACGTAATGTAATACGTAATAATGGTCTTATCTTAATAATATGTAATATTATATTTCACTTTGATTGTGGAAGCGTAATACGTAATGTAATACGTAATAATGGTCTTATCTTAATAATATGTAATATTATAATATGTAATATTATATTTCACTTTGATTGTGGAAGCGTAATACGTAATGTAATACGTAATAATGGTCTTATCTTAATAATATGTAATATTATAATATGTAATATTATATTTCACTTTGATTGTGGAAGCGTAATACGTAATGTAATACGTAATAATGGTCTTATCTTAATAATATGTAATAATGGTCTTAATAATATGGGCCTTTATCATATTTTATACATAGATAGACTAAGGCCATAAAATAAAGAAAGGCGGAATGAATGAAAGAGAATTCTTACGAATAGGTCCTTTGAATGATGAACAAATAGGGATGCATTCATTCATAAAAAATAGGATCAACCCCCATTGCGTATTGATACTTATCGAGTATAGAATAGATCTGCTTCTCTTTTTTCTTCTGAGCCGAATTCTTCCCTTATTACTAATGGAATAGAACAAACATTAATCCTTTCTCCGAAAGAATCCACCGAAAAGGGGAGGTATTCCAATGCAATAAAGTTACATAGTGTCTATTTTTCGTTGATTTGATAAAGGGGTATTTCCATGGGTTTGCCTTGGTATCGTGTTCATACTGTCGTATTGAATGATCCCGGTCGCTTGCTTTCTGTTCATATAATGCATACAGCTCTGGTTGCTGGTTGGGCCGGTTCAATGGCTCTATATGAATTAGCTGTTTTTGATCCCTCCGATCCCGTTCTTGATCCAATGTGGAGACAAGGTATGTTCGTTATACCCTTCATGACTCGTTTAGGAATAACCAATTCATGGGGCGGTTGGAGTATTACGGGGCGGACTATAACAAATCCGGGTATTTGGAGTTACGAAGGTGTGGCCGGAGCACATATTGTGTTTTCTGGCTTGTGCTTCTTGGCAGCTATCTGGCATTGGGTATATTGGGATCTAGAAATTTTTTGTGATGAGCGCACAGGAAAACCCTCTTTGGATTTGCCCAAGATTTTTGGAATTCATTTATTTCTCTCAGGAGTGGCTTGCTTTGGCTTTGGCGCATTTCATGTAACAGGATTGTATGGTCCTGGAATATGGGTGTCCGACCCTTATGGACTAACCGGAAAGGTACAACCTGTAAATCCAGCGTGGGGCGTGGAAGGTTTTGATCCTTTTGTTCCGGGAGGAATAGCCTCTCATCATATTGCAGCAGGGACATTGGGCATATTAGCGGGCTTATTCCATCTTAGTGTCCGTCCGCCCCAACGTTTATACAAAGGATTACGTATGGGAAATATTGAAACCGTCCTTTCCAGTAGTATAGCTGCTGTCTTTTTTGCAGCTTTTGTTGTTACTGGAACTATGTGGTATGGTTCAGCAACTACCCCCATCGAATTATTTGGTCCTACTCGTTATCAATGGGATCAAGGATACTTCCAGCAAGAAATATATCGAAGGGTTAGTGCTGGGTTAGCCGAAAATCAAAGTTTATCAGAAGCTTGGTCTAAAATTCCTGAAAAATTAGCTTTTTATGATTACATTGGCAATAATCCGGCAAAAGGAGGATTATTCAGAGCGGGTTCAATGGACAACGGGGATGGAATAGCCGTTGGGTGGTTAGGACACCCTATCTTTAGAGATAAAGAAGGGCGTGAACTTTTTGTACGTCGTATGCCTACTTTTTTTGAAACATTTCCGGTTGTTTTGGTAGACGGAGACGGAATTGTTAGAGCGGATGTTCCTTTTAGAAGGGCAGAATCGAAGTATAGTGTCGAACAAGTAGGTGTAACTGTTGAGTTCTATGGTGGCGAACTCAATGGAGTGAGTTATAGTGATCCTGCTACTGTGAAAAAATATGCTAGACGTGCTCAATTGGGTGAAATTTTTGAATTAGATCGTGCTACTTTGAAATCCGATGGTGTTTTTCGTAGCAGTCCAAGGGGTTGGTTTACTTTTGGGCATGCTTCGTTTGCTTTGCTTTTCTTCTTCGGACACATTTGGCATGGTGCTAGAACCCTGTTCAGAGATGTTTTTGCCGGTATTGATCCAGATTTGGATGCTCAAGTGGAATTTGGAGCATTCCAAAAACTTGGAGATCCAACTACAAGAAGACAAGTAGTCTGATGCAAGATTGCTTTGTTATTTTTCGCTTCTATTTTCTGTTTGTGATTTGACATAGGCTGCTGTAAAAATCTTGATTAAAATCGCTGCCTTTTCTTTGATTCTTGTTCTTTCGTTATTTTATTCGGGAGATGATTCTAAATAAATAGGTACGGAAGCTATAATTGTAAACCACGATCGAATTTATGGAAGCATTGGTTTATACATTCCTCTTAGTATCTACTCTAGGGATAATTTTTTTCGCTATCTTTTTTCGAGAACCGCCTAAAGTTCCAACTAAAAAAATGAAATGATTTTTCATTATCTCAATTGAAGTAATGAGCCTCCCAATATTATATTGGGAGGCTCATTACTTCAATTAGTCCCCGTGTTCCTCGAATGGATCCCTTAATTGTTGAGAGGGTTGCCCAAAGGCAGTATATAAGGCGTACCCAGTAAAACTTACAAGTAAACCAGATATAGAGATGGCGACTAAAGTTGCTGTTTCCATTATTATATAATTATATAAATAATATATATAAATATAAATATAAATAATATAAATATAAATATAATTTCAAGATCACAATGGATCTATGATAAGATCGTTTATTTACAGCGGAATGATATACAAAGTCAACAGATCTCACTGAATACAAAATAAGATTTATGGCTACACAAACCGTTGAGGGTAGTTCTAGATCTGGTCCAAGACGAACTGTTGTAGGGGATTTTTTGAAACCATTGAATTCGGAATATGGTAAAGTAGCTCCTGGATGGGGAACGACTCCTTTGATGGGTGTCGCAATGGCTTTATTTTCGATATTCTTATCTATTATTTTGGAGATTTATAATTCTTCCGTTTTACTGGATGGAATTTCGCTGAATTAGATTCACAAGAACCACGAAGCCTCGCTTTTCAATACAAAAAGTGAAACTTTTAGTTCTCGGATTTTTTTTAGCCCATTCTATTTTGGTAGTTCGACCGCGAAATTTTTTTTGTTTCTGTATTTCCGGAATATGAGTGTGTGACTTGTTATAATTGATCCTATTGATAGTACAGAAAATGGGTCTGTCCTCTTGATCGAGATAGTTTTATCCCGTCGGATAGCCATTCTAGTATCTGGAGCACGGAATATATGAAATGGATCACGAAGTATTCGAACTATGATTCATACTTAATATTCAAACCTCGCGGCCGGACTCAAAAAAAAAAAAAATTTTCAAAGAAAGAGGTTTTTTATTTATAAATCGAGAAATTTTTTCTTCTTTCAAACTCTCATTTAGTTTATGCTTATTTTGATCAAAGGACAAACCTTTCTTTTCTTTGTATTTTTATTTATTATATCTATTCTATTCATTGAATAAGTGATGATCCAATAATTCTTACTCAAAGAATCTTTGGACTTAGTTTGAAGGTTTTATTGAATCATCGCGGTTCTGGTATGAATCTGAAGTTTCAATTGATTCATAGGGTCTTAACAAGAGAATTCCTATTAAAAATAAAGAAAACAAGAATAAAGCCACATTCCATATAAATAACAAATCAAAGCAAAGAAAAAGAAAAGAAATAAGTAGGTAAATAGAAGATTCAAGAGGCCTGATCAACATAAAGACGAATGCGCCGACTTGATTTTTTGGCATTATAATTACAACTACAAAAAAGAGCTTTCGGATTTTTACTCTTTTGTGTCTTCAGATAAAATTGAATGAAAAGATTAAGAAGTTTCAAACTTTCTATTCCATATCCGTTTCAGCTATTATTTGGGTGTTTTTGTTTGAGCTGTACGAGATGAAATTCTCATATACGGTTCTCAGGGGGGGAGTCCTCTTGGTTTACCTATCTCAATAAAGTCTATGATTGGTTCGAAGAACGCCTCGAGATTCAGGCGATTGCAGATGATATAACTAGTAAATATGTTCCTCCTCATGTTAACATATTTTATTGTCTAGGAGGAATTACGCTTACTTGTTTTTTGGTACAAGTAGCTACAGGATTTGCTATGACTTTTTACTATCGTCCAACCGTTACTGAGGCTTTTACTTCTGTTCAATACATAATGACTGAAGCTAACTTTGGTTGGTTAATCCGATCAGTTCATCGATGGTCGGCAAGTATGATGGTCTTAATGATGATCCTGCACGTATTTCGTGTCTATCTCACTGGTGGTTTTAAAAAACCTCGCGAATTGACTTGGGTTACAGGCGTGGTTCTGGCTGTGTTGACTGCATCTTTTGGTGTAACAGGTTATTCCTTACCTTGGGACCAAATTGGTTATTGGGCAGTCAAAATCGTAACAGGCGTTCCGGAAGCTATTCCGGTAATAGGATCGCCTTTGGTAGAGTTATTGCGTGGAAGTGCTAGTGTGGGACAATCCACTTTGACCCGTTTTTATAGTTTACACACTTTTGTATTACCCCTTCTTACTGCTGTATTTATGTTAATGCATTTCCTAATGATACGTAAGCAAGGCATTTCTGGTCCTTTATAGAGAATATAGACCATAGCTATATTGTAACCAATCATTTATCTTATTACTTGCCAATCATTTATCTTATTACTTGGGGGAGGAACAATAGTATTTCATTGCTACAAATATGGATTGTTGAAAAAAAAAAAAAAATAAGACATGTATTTGGATATTTCCTTTCAACTCCACAATATTCTATTATTTATTTGATATGACATGAATAGTTGAAGGGAATTCCCCGAAGAGAAAATGGATTATGGGAGTGTGTGACTTGAACTATTGATTGGGCCATGCAGAAATATGCCTTTATCTGCTACATTGGAATTCACAACCAAATGTGTCTTTGTTCCAACCACCGTGTAAGCCCCATACAAAGGATAGGCTGGTTCGCTTGAAGAGAATCTTTTCTATGATCAGACCTGACGATGTCGTGTATGAACAGGGCTCCGTAAGATCCAGTAGAATAAGTGATTTGGCATAATGCAAATTAGATTTTATTTATTTATTTTTATTTTTTTTTTACTTTCTTATCTTAATAGTATGAAAATACATTCATTTCTTCTGCATCGACCCGATTTATTATTATTATACTATCGGAGTGAAACAAGGGATCTAAAGAAGAGCAAAGGCTAGACTATATTAGTAACAAGTAAATCCTTTGTATGTAAAAAATCTCGATATATTTTTGGGATAAAGGTGAATCGCAAGGCCTAAGACGACCCAGAAAGCACTTGATCACGATCAACTTTGTACGCCTACTTGGGTATTGAGCATTTACCTGTAAAAATGGCATTCCTTGGAATGTATAGTTGCAACTTCGTAAAATGGAATCAGGTAACTTTTTTCTTACATATGAAATCATTCATATATGTGTGGATAACATATAGATTCATTTTATATGTATCCGTTTGTATCCATTTGATTCGATTGATTTTTGCTTGAGCCGGATGATGAAAAATTATCATGTCCGGTTCCTTCGGGGGATGGATCTAGAAAAATTCACCTATCCTAATAACAAAAAAACCTGACTTGAACGATCCTGTATTAAGAGCTAAATTAGCTAAAGGTATGGGTCATAATTATTATGGGGAACCCGCATGGCCCAATGATCTTTTATATATTTTTCCAGTAGTAATTCTCGGTACTATTGCTTGTAACGTAGGCTTAGCGGTTCTAGAACCTTCAATGATTGGTGAACCCGCGGATCCATTTGCAACTCCTTTGGAAATATTACCTGAATGGTATTTCTTTCCTGTATTTCAAATACTTCGTACAGTACCTAACAAGTTATTGGGTGTTCTTTTAATGGTTTCAGTACCTGCGGGATTATTAACAGTACCTTTTTTGGAAAATGTTAATAAATTCCAAAATCCATTTCGTCGTCCAGTAGCGACAACCGTTTTTTTGATTGGTACTGCGGTGGCCCTTTGGTTGGGTATTGGAGCAACATTACCGATTGATAAATCCCTAACTTTAGGTCTTTTTTAAATTGAATCAATTTTAAAATAAAATATCATGATGTGCGTATCTAGGGAGTAGTCACTTCAAAGTCAAAGTGAATTCTCCCTAGATACATTTATTCAATTCTGGTCCCAATATATGGATTGTGCTGAAGGTTCAAAATCCATTTTCGTTTTTTTTTTTTTTTTCTAATTTTCTAAAGTAAAAAAAAAAAAAATGAAATAAATCCTAAATCCAATGGATTTAAAATTTTGGTAAATCAATTTCGCAATGCTTTTCTACTTCTTTTCTAGAATGCCCAATATTTGTTTTACATCTTCTATGCGAAAGTGTTCAATTTTCATAAGGTCTTCTTGACTGTTATTCAAAAGGTCCAATAATGTATGTATATTGGACTTTTTGAGACAATTATAGATCCTGGGAGGCAATTCTGATTGGTCAATAAAAATATATTTCAATGCTATTTCTTTTTTCTTTTTTCTTAGTTTAGCTAATCTATCATGAAAAGGAAAAAAAGGTAAAGTAACGTTGTGTTGATTGTTTTCTAAATGTAAGTTTTCTTCTTCCGCATCTAGAAAGGGAATAAATAAATCAATCAAATTCCGAGAGGCTTCATGAAGTGCTTCTTTAGGAGTTAAACTTCCATTTGTCCATATTTCTAGAAAAAGTATCTCCTGTTTTTCATTATCATTCCCATAACAATGAATACTATGATTCGCATTTCGAACAGGCATGAATACAGCATCTATAGGATAACTTCCGTCGTGAAAGTTCTTTGGCGTTTTTATACCGTATCCTCTATTTCTCTCGATTTGTAATCCAATACACAAATCAATTGGTTCGGTTAGGCTAGCTATATGCTGTGTATTATCAACGATTTCCACAGAAGGCGGTAAGATGATGTCTTGAGCAGTTACATATCCGGGACCCTTGGCACAAATAAAGGCGTTACGAGTTCCATACAAATTACTTCTCAATACAATTGCTTTTAAATTCATTAAAATTTCATGTACTGATTCTTGAATACCTACTATGGTAGAATATTCGTGTGGTATTTTCTCAGATTTTGCACGTGTAATACATGTTCCTTCTATTTCTCCAAGCAAAGCTCTTCGCATCGCAATGCCTATTGTGTCGGCTTGGCCTTTCATAAGTGGAGACAGAATAAAGCGTCCATAATAAAGACGCTTACTATCTGTTCTTGATTCAACACACTTCCACTGCAGTGTCCGAGTAGAGACTTTTACTTTCTCTCGAACCATAGTAATATTATTTTATTTGATCAGATCATTGAATCATTTATTTCTCTTGAAATCTCTTTAGTGTTTATTTCTACACACGTTTTTTTTTAGGAGGTCTACAGCCATTATGTGGCATAGGGGTTACATCCCGTACGAAACTTAATAGTATACCACTTCTACGAATAGCTCGTAATGCTCCATCTCTTCCGAGACCAGGACCTTTTATCAGAACTTCCACTCGTCGCATACCTTGGTCTACTACTGCTCGAATAGCATTTCTCGCTGCGGTTTGAGCAGCAAAAGGAGTCCCTCTTCTTGGACCCTTGAATCCACAAGTACCGGCGGAGGAAGAAGAAATTACCTGACCCCGTACATCTGTAATAGTAACAATGGTATTGTTGAAACTTGCTTGAACATGAATAACTCCTTTTGGTATTCTACGTGCACTTTTCCGTGCACTACTGCGCCCATTCCTACGTGAACCAACTTTTGGTATAGGTTTTGCCATATTTTATCATTTCATAAGGATAAGTCAGAGATATATGGATATATCCATTTCATGTCAAAACAGATCTTCTATTTTTATTTGTTCATCGCTTTCTTTAAGATTAGTTTCTTTTCTTTAACTTTAAGGAGTTCTTTTTAGAATAGAAAGATTATCCTTGTCTCTGTTTATGTCTCGGGTTGGAACAAATTACGACAATTCGTCCCCTCCTACGGATTAGTCGACATTTTTCACAAATTTTACGAACGGAAGCCCTTATTTTCATAGTTGTTATTCCTTAAATTTTTCCGAATCTACTTATTGGAAGAAAATAAGTTTCTTGAAATTTTTGAACCTTGAATTGGATCCCCCTGAAAGGAATCTTGAAGTTGAAAAAACTACCTAATCGTTCGAATCCTTGTTGCGGAGTCTATAAATTATACGCCCCCTGGTTGAATCATAAGCACTTACTTCACTTTTGTTGACTCTATCCCACGGTGGTATACGTATAAAACTCGATCGGACCCTTCCTGAAACATAACCTAGAATCAGATCTTCATTATCTAAAGGAATCTGGAGTGGACGTGATTCACTAATTAAACCTCCATGAATCCATTTTTGTTCTTTTATTCCAGGTAAAACTTCCTTGACGTATCAACTACTGTAGGGCAGGAGGAGTTCTATTAGACAACCCGTGCTTTTTTTTTTCACAAATGGAAAGTTTCGGATTCGGATACAATTCGGATGTTAGACAGATTACCATATATAACACAAAATTTCTCCGCCGATTCCTTCTAGTCGAGCCTCCCGGTCTGTCATTATACCCCGAGAAGTAGAAAGAATTACAATCCCCATCCCGCCTAAAATTCTAGGAATTTGTTGATAGTTAGAATAGATTCGTAGACCGGGTCGACTGATCCGTCGTAAATTTAAAATAGTTCTATATGGTCCTTTCCTATTCCTTCTATGCCGTAGGGTTAAAACCAAAAAATATTTGTTTCTTTCCCGATGTTTCCTTATGTTATCGATAAAACCTTCTCGTAAAAGTATTTTAACAATGTTTTCAGTGATGTTAGTAGATCCTATTCGAATCGTTCCTTTTCTATTCATGTCAGCATTTCGTATAGAAGTTATTATGTCAGCAATAGTGTCCTTACCCATGGTAAACTAAAATTATTGTTGCTCCCGAATTTTGATATAACCAACATGTTCTTTTTTTTTTTTTACTTAGTAAAGGTATATACGTGAGACACAATCTACTAATTAATCTATGTCATTTAAATACTCTAATTTAAATACTATAACTATATTGAATTGAGGTCTCGTCTTATAATACCTCAGGAGCTAATGAAACTATTTTAGTGAAATTTAACTGTCTCAATTCCCCGGCGATCGCACCAAAAATTCGAGTTCCTTTTGGATTTCCTTTTTGATCAATGACAACTGCAGCATTGTCATCATATCGTATTATCATACCGTTGTCGCGTTTGAGTTCTTTACAAGTACGTACAATTACAGCTCTGATCACTTCTGATCTTTCTAGAGGTGCCTTTGGTACTGCTTTCTTGATCACAGCAACAATAACGTCACCAATATGAGCATATCGGCGATTACTAGCTCCTATGACTCGAATACACATTAATTCTCGGGCCCCGCTGTTATCTGCTACATTCAAATGGGTCTGAGGTTGAATCATTTTTTTTAATCTCTTCTTTCAATGGAACAAAGGACGAAGAAAAAAAGAAATATTGTTTGTCAAAAAAAAAAAAAAAAGGAAACCCGCAATTGTTTTTTTTATTCCCAAGACTTCTTTCCTTTGGTTCTATATTCCTATCCTGAAATAATGAATTGAGTTTTTATAGGCATTTTGGACGCCGCTATTGAAATAGCCTTTCTTGCTATATTTTCGGCTACTCCGCTCATTTCATAAAGTATTCTGCCCGGTTTAACGACAGCTACCCAATACTCGGGAGATCCTTTCCCCGAACCCATACGTGTTTCTGTAGATCTTACCGTAACTGGTTTGTCTGGAAATATACGTACCCATATTTTTCCACCACGGCGTACATTTCGTGTCATTGCGCGGCGCCCCGCTTCTATTTGTCTAGATGTAATCCAAGCGGGTTCAAGTGCTTGAAGAGCATATCTACCGAAACAAATGCGATTACCTCGATAAGATATTCCTTTCATTCTTCCTCTATGTTGGTTACGAAATCTGGTTCTTTTTGGGTTATAGTTGATGGTTGTTTATTAATTCCATCTCTACTACAGAACTGGACATGAGAGTTTCTTCTCATCCAGCTCCTCGCGAAAAAAATGACTAAAAAATATTTTATTTTATTCTTAAGATATATAGGTAGTTACTGAATAATAGATTGAATCCTGGGATTCTTTGCTTTGAGATTTTATCTGATCTATTTGAGATTTTATCTGATCTATTATAAATTTGTATATCTTGTTTGGATATATATTGGATATATATATAAGTAATTAAACATGGATTCTATTTATAGATAATGTCTTATCTTGTTTTTGTTATAATGTTATAACGAATCTTTATTTTGTTTTGTCTTTTTTTATCATATTCATCTCGGATCGACAAAAATTTAACAATCAAATAAAATGAAAATAAAATTTTTAAAATGAAAATAAAAAAAAAAAATGAAAATAAAATTTTTAAAATGAAAATAAAATTTTCGCGGGCGAATATTTACTCTTTCAATATCTATTTCAGTTGTCGGGTTAACTCATGACCTCTCAGAATCAGAACAGAATAAAAAGAAATGAAGTGGTCTCTGGTTTGTTCCGCCATCCTACCCGATAAATCATTAGGATTCGTTTTCAATAGAATCCTCTGCATTCACGGGTTCCGTCGTCCCCATCGCTTCTCGATTAATGCTTAGGTCTGAATTCTCCAATGGAGCCTTAATTTAATATTTAATAAAAATTTAATATTTAATAAAAATAAAAATTTAATATTTAATAAATAATATTTAATAAAAAAATTTGTTAATTTGTTCTTTAGTCAACCTTCTCAGTCTTTATTGACTTAAGGCTCTTGATTTTTTCTTCGATGAACAGATATTCATCTAATTATTGATGAATCTCTATTGATGCTCTATTACATTGCTCTTTATGAGATGCTTCGTAGACCTTACATATTGGAATCATATATCATTTCATTTCTATTTCTTTTTCTCTCTCTTTCTCTCATCCTTCTATTTATCCACATACTTTTTTATTTTGCTTCACAATTTAGATATATTCATAATCAGATTGGTTTTTTTTTACTTAACTTAATGCAAAAAAAAAGATTTCAGTTGCTATAATGATATGACCAATATATCATATCTTGACTGATTCTTTGGATCCAGATAATCCGAAGCGATGAGTTGGTTATTAGTGCTATAGTTATTAACTTATACTGTGGTTCGCCCATTTTTTTTTTTGAATCCTAAGCCTAAAAACCCAACGAGTCGCACACTAAGCATAGCAATTATATCAAATGATCAATCAAATTTTTATTTAACCTTATAGAATATAGAATTTAGAACTGCTCATTTTTTTATTGAACATAAAAAAATGAAAGAATTTGTCATTTTTTGTTCTATCGCAGAATAGAACGTAAAGACAAGTAGAGTCTTATTCTTATTATTCTTCATCTATAAATATCTATAAATATCCAAATTTTGATTCCTAATACCCCATAGATAGTTCGAACTCTATAGGAGCAATACTCAATTTTCGCTCCAATCGTTTGTAGAGGAACCCTACCTTCCCGGATCCATTCGACACGCGCAATTTCTTTTCCGTCGATACGCCCTGCAATTTGTATTTGAATTCCTTTTGTATCTGCTTGCTCAGTTAATTCAATAGCCTTTTTCATTGCTTTTCGAAATGAAACTCGATTCTTTAATTGTCCGGCTATAAATTCGGCAAGAATATTAGGGTGCCCGTAAGGATTTGCAATTCTTGTAATAGCAATCTTGAGTTTTCGGTTCATACAATTAAGTTCTTTTTGCACATTCATCTGTAGTTCTTTGAGTTTTCGCGGCCTATCTTCAATTAATAATTTAGGAAATCCCATATAGATTATGACCCGAATTAGATCAATTCCTTTTTGAATCTCTATACGTGCAATTCCCTCGACACCGGAAGATATTCTCATATTTTTTTGTACATAATTCTTGATATAGTCTCTTATTTTTTTATCTTCTTGTAGACCCTCGGAATAATTTTTAGGTTGTGCAAACCAAAGAGAATGATGACTTTGGGTTGTACCAAGTCTGAAACCAAGTGGATTTATTTTTTGTCCCATAATCCTCCACTGCTATATGTACTATATGTATTAGGATATGTCATATTTGTGTTCTTATTTATCCCTTTTATCCCTACGGGTTTTTTTGAGCATAGCATAAATCTGGCAATTGGTTGATATTCAATATATTTCAATACGATAGTTATATGACAAGTGGGTCTTTTTATCAGATAACTCCGTCCTCTAGCTCGAGGTTTTAGTCTTTTCAGAGTAGTTCCCTCATTTACTGCGGCTTGACTAATGACTAAACTCGCTTCATCGAAACCCCTATTGTGACTAGCATTTGCTGCTGCAGAATAAACCAAATTTAAAATGGGATAACATGCTCGATAAGGCATGAGTCCTAGTATCATAAGTGCTTCTTCGTAGTAACGTCCACGAATCTGATCAATTATTCTTCGTGCTTTGTGAGCAGACGTACATATATGTTGACCTAAAGCGTATACTTCGTATGAAGTTGGATAT